>NC_058410.1:116716494-116722770 GCF_002201575.2 Neomonachus schauinslandi
TTTGGCTCACTTAGGGTTAGGGCAGATTCACTGCAGGAAATGAAAATTCTGTGAAGGCCAATGCTGTTTTTGTTTCTCCAATCTGAAAAGTGGTGTTAAAACTTCTAAGAGGAGGTAAGCCATGGTCTGCTCATTCATGCTCATTTGGAGAGTAGGGGGTGCAGTTCATTTTGGAAAGGTTGTATTTACTAGACAGAGATCAGATGAATATTTAGAGACTTTTCCAAAGTCAAAGGATTAAGGGAGAAGAGGAAGGAATCTGAAAAAAAAAGTGCTTTAAATACTCATCTTAGCTCTTTAGTAATTCTGTGTGTCCTGCTACAGGCAATGCAGTTTCCTAGAGAGAAGATCAATGAAGAAATTTGCTCTTCAATAGTTTTATAAACCTGGCAATACTCCAACTGTTCACCTCACTGAAGGCAACCATTCTTCAGCATTTTCCAGCCCTTTACCTATTCTAAGAATGATGATGCTTCCTGATCTGTCCAGACTCTGACATCTAGTTATTCCCAATTTGTTGCCCCTTCTTGGGTCTGTTTCCCTCCATTTTCTACCATCATTTTAATATCACCAGGTAATGCCTCTCGAATAGACCCCACAGGATCCTGTCTCTGCTATGGAACCTTGTGAATGTTCAATACAGACATCCCTTCTACACATTGCTTGGGTTTCTTCAAACTGTGATTGTGACTTTTTTGAACACAACTGTTTGATGGGTCTGAGATTAATTTTTGGTATCTAAGCCTGTTCTTCACAGGGACTAGGGTTTAAATGTGATTCTTTCAGCCTGAAATGTGTGAATGTTGAATATATGTGATAAGTTCTGTAAGTAATCAGAAGTATTTAGGTTCATTAGGACTACACCTCATTCATAGTATCTGCAAGCAATCCAGTTGCTATGGTCCAGTCCCCTATGGAAAACCCTAGAGTAGGGTTCATTTGTTGGGAGATCTCTATTCAGGATGGTTTCAGAATCTGGTTTTGGTTCTTGATCTCCAAGTCAATGATAATTCTAGATCCTTGGTAGAATGAATGTTAAAGCATTGGGTTTAGCCACACATAATGAGTGAGACTGATCATGGGGAGCAGACAGGAGTGGTGTGAGGAGCAGAGTAGAGGAGGATTTATATGTTATAGGATTTACATACCAATGACATCCACTCCAGGTTTAATGAAAAATAAGATTGGGCACTGTGGATCATCATTACCCATTTTATTAACATGGTCTTGGATGCCTGTTTTATTACCGGAAGAATGGTTTGACTTATTCTTGGAACAACCTTGTATTGAATATGTATCCCTGGGTTGAAAAACCAAGTAAAAAGTGGGAGGTTGGGCAGAACTTGACATTAAAATGGAATGAAAAAATGTTTGAAACACAGTGGGCTATTGCTCATTTATCTGTGAAACTATTACTTGAGATTTATTTCTAACTGGTTACCAGAGCCTACCCCAAACCATGAAGATCGATTAGCCTCACATTTAGATAGAGTGGCAAATAAGGGGTGTTGAAAGGACATCAACTTGGGCTTCATCTTACTCTACATTTACTAGCTGTGTGTTCAGTGAATCTTTACTTAACTGAACTTACCTGATTCCTTTCATGGAAATACTGATGGCAGTTTTTACCACACTGAGTTATTATAAGAATTAAAGGAAAAATGCAAGAAGAGTAATCAGGTACCATACTCAGGGGTAATAGTACTGCAAAAATTATAAATTCCATTATTTTTTCGCAATATTTCTACAACCTGATGATAAAAATCTCAGAAAAGTACAACCAAAGCAAAACACGAAGGGTGGCAGAATATGTCATCCCAAAATATGCTATTCTGGCATAAAGATTGTTTTGAGCTGATAAGGTGGTCTCAGGTAATAAAATTGCTGTAATCACTTGTTGGCTAAAGGAGTCTGTGCCATAGCAGGTACCTCCTTCTGCTTCTGGATCCACACCTCTGATATTACAGAAACTCAATTCAAGAAATTAACAAGCAAGGCTTTTGGCTCAAACACACTAATACCAACTGCTCTGGTTCATGGAGGTCCTGACTTCCATCTCTAGGTATTCTCTTCCTGATAGTCATCATAAGCTGCGTTCTCTCAAGGGTCTCAAGCACGTGCTCACACGGTCAGCAGTACATCGGATGGTCTCACTACTTGGAGAAGCAGAAATGACATGAACGGGGAGGTGCAAACACCCTCCACAAACCTGAAGTTATAACCTGTGAGTTTCACAGGGAAACCAGAACAACTTAACCCTGATGGTGACTGAGAGTGGCACTAATATCAAATTTTTGGTCAAACACTCATGTGTGCAAGGATGACCAAAAGGGGAGAATTGTTGGAGTAATTTCCCTAGGAGGCCATTAGACTGAGATGGCTCTAACATCTTGGCAACTTACATAAGCAAACTGAAGCCTGAGCCAGACTCAGGTCCTGTCTGTGCACTGGTATCCCAGCAAATTCACCAATAGCCAAATGGGCTTTCCAAGAAAGGCAAGTGAAGAGAATATAGCCAATCTGGGAATTGCCACACTCTGCTTCTGCGTCTGCTCTGTCAAAGCCTGTCCCCTTAGCTCCTGTCACACAACTTTTCACAATTTTCATGTTGGCACTGCCAGATTTGAATCATGTTCTCAAATAAACACTTGAAAATTGTCTTATGCCTTTTAACACCTTAAAGGTTTACCTTTTAGTTTACCTTTTACCTTTTAACACCTTAAAGGACTTACTAAAAAATAGCAAGTTTCTGTACTTACGGCTTAAAGAATCAAAGCCATGTCTTCAGAAATTTGAAAATATGCACAGGTGTTTCTTTTATGTAGCTCCTATTTTTATTATAAAATAAATACACGTACAATAGAGAATACAATAAAACTCAGACACATGTGGAATAAAAAAGAAAATATCTATTTCCGCCCATGTAACAGACATGTTTTGAATACCTTTAAGAACCATTTTAAGTTCCCAGAAAAATTGGGCAAAAAGTACAAAGTTCCCAAATTTCCACATCTTCCCCGGCGCTCCATATACAGTTTCTCTTATCATTAACATTTGTCATTACATTTGTTACAATTGATGAACCAAAATTGATACATTATTACTTGCTGATGTGCATAGTGAGATTAGGGTTCACTCTTTGTATTATATAGATCTCTATAGTTTTGCCTTTTCCAGGATGTCATATAGTTGAAATCATACAGTAAGTGCTTTTCTAGTCTAAGATAATTCTTTCATGCAGCAATATGCATTTAAGGTTTTACCACATCTTTTCAAACTTAATAGCTTTTTTTTTTTAATTGCTGAATAATACTTCATTGTGTGGATGTTCCACAGTTTATCCATTCACCTGCCAAAGGACACCTTGCTTGTTTTTCCAAGTTACACAATTATGAACAAAGCTGCTATAAACACTCTTGTGCCAGTTTTTGTGGGGACATATGTTTTCAATTCATTTGGCTAAATACCTGAGAGTCTGATTGCTGAATTGTAAGGTCTGAGCATGTTTAGCTTTGTAAGAAATCACCACCATGTCTTCCAAAACACCATTTTGCGTTACCACCAGCAAGGAATGAGATCCCCTATTGTATGCATCCTGGTTTGCTAGCATTTGGGGTTGTGAGGGTTCTCGATTTTAGCCAGAAGGCCACTTTTTAACAACTTTCTATTTTAATTACAGATTCATAGGAATTTGCAAAGAGAGCATAGAAAGACACTGAGACACTGTGTACACCTTTACCTAGTTTCCCCAAATGATTACATATTTTATAAAACTACAATACATATCAAAACCAGGAAACATATTGGTGAAATGTGTGTGTGCAGTTGTACACCTATGTTTCCCCCCATGGGTACATTTGTGTGACCACCACAGTCAAGCATGGAACTCTTCCATTACCACAGAGATCTCCCTCATGCTACCCTTTATATTCACAACCACTTCCCTTTGGGCCCCATGACCCTCACACCTGACAACCACTAATCTGCTCTCCATCTCTATAATTGGTCATTTGGAGAATGTCAGATAGATGGAATCATTCAGTACAGCACCTTCAGAGCTTGGCCTTTTTCACTTAGCATCATGCCCTTGAGGTCCATCCAGTAGTTGGGTGGATCCACACTTTGTTCCCTTTTATTGCTGAGAGTGTTTTGTGTTATGGACATACCACAGCTTAACATTCACCTACTGCAGAGCCTTCTGGTTGTTCCTAGTTTGGGGCTATGACAAATAAACCTGCTGTGAGCATTTTGTACAGTTTTGTGTGAATGTGAGTTTTCATTTTTCTGACATAAAGGCCAAGAAATGTGAATCCTGGGTCAGGAGGTAAGTGTATGTTTAGTTTTTAGGAAACTGCCGAACTATCTTCCAGAGAGACTGCACCATTTCATGTCCCTGTCAGTGCAGGAGACATCCAGGTTCTCTGCATTCTCATCATCATTTGCTCTTGTCACTATTTCATATTTTAGCTATTTCAATAGGTAGAGAGTGATATCTCAGCATGTCCTTAATTTGCATTTCCTAGTGGCTAGTGATGGTGAACATCATTCAATGAGCTGATTTGCCATGTGAATATTCTCTCTGATGTGAATATTCTCTCTGATAAATGTCTCTTCATGTCTTTTGCCCATTTTGTAATTAGAGTAGTTTGTGTGTGTGTGTGTGTGTGTGTGTGTGTGTGTGTGTGTGTGTTTACTGTGGAGTCCTGAGAGTTCTTTACAGATTCTAGACACATGCTCTTTGCGATATTTTGGGTGTGCAAATATTTTCTCTTTGTCTGTATCTAAGCTTTTCAGTCCCTCAACAGGATATTTTTCAAAATAAAAGTCTTTAATTTTGGTAAAGCCCAATTCATTGATGTTTTTCCTTTATGGATCATGCCCTTGATGTCATGTTTAAGAAGAACTCTTCACCAGGCCCAAACATTTCACCCCAAAGATTTCTTCTTGTTTTCTTCTAAAGGTTTTATACTTTACATTTAAATTTCTGATTTCTATTGAGTGCATTTTTGTAAAAAGTGTGAGAATTGATCTCATTTTCCTTATCCTTTTTTTTTCCCTTTTCCTTTGATTTTGCTTTTGTTTTGTTTTTACCTATGGATATCTATGTGTTTGCAAAGATTATCCATCCTCTATTGAGTTGCTTTTCATCTTTGTCAAAAATGAGTTGGTGTAGGGCTATTTCTGGATTCTCTATACTGTTCCTTCAGTCCATGTGCCCGTCCCTCCACAGCACCCATTAGTCTTGATATCACAGGGGTATGAAAGTCTTCAATTTGGCTGGGTGGTTGTTCAATTTTATTTTTCTCTATCAAATTTAGATTTAACTATCCTAATTTTATTGGTTTTTCATACACATTTTAGAATAACTGTATCTACAACTATTAAAAATTTTGCTGAGATTTGGATATTAATTGCATTAAACAGGGATATCAATTTGGGAGGAGACATCTTTACTATGTTCAGTTTTTCAGCTCATGCATATGGTAAGTCTCTTATCTAGATCTCCAATTTCTTTCTTTTTTTATTTTTTAAAGGTTTTAAAGATTTTATTTATTTATTTGAGAAAGTTTATTTATTTATATGAGAGAGAGCTCAGGCAGGGGGGTGGGGAGGGACAGTTGGAGAGGGAGAAGCAGGCTCCCCGCTGAGCAGGGAGCCCAAAGGGGCCTCAATCCCAGGACCCTGGGATCATGACCTGAGCCTAAGGCAGACACTTAACCGACTAAGCCACCCAGGTACCCCTAATCTCTGATTTCTTTCATCAGCATTTCTGATTGAAGTCCTGTGCGTGTTTTCTTAGAATTTTACTTTAGTTTTTCTCTGCTTTTTTTTTAATGATTATACATAGTGTTGTATTTTTAATTTTTGTTTTACACTGTCAATTGATTTTTTCTGTTGACCTTGAATCCTGCCTTCTTATTAGTTCTCTAGGGGTTTTTTTTTTTTTTGAGTGTGTGTTTGGTGAGGGAGCAATTCCTTGGGATATTTTATGGAGACTATCACATCAAATGAGCATAAAGATAGTTTTATTTCTTCCTTTCTGACATGCCTGTGTTCTGAACACCTCCTAAATTCATTCTGATGATGAAGGAGGCGTCGCCCACCCTAAATAGTATGAGATGCCTGAACACACAACACCCAACATGGACAGATGAGATCGATAGCAGTTTGCTACATGTACTCACAGCCTGAGGGAGAAGGACACTGCATTCCATGCAGGGCCCCATGAGGGTTGCACTCAGGAACACAGTGAATCATCAGGGCTGTGAGAGGCAG
>NC_058410.1:116725770-116728590 GCF_002201575.2 Neomonachus schauinslandi
AGCCCTTTATCTGATATGTCATTTGCAAATATCTTCTCCCATTCTGTCGGTTGTCTTTTGGTTTTGTTGACTGTTTCCTTTGCTTTGCAAAAGCTTTTTATCTTGATGAAGTCCCAATAGTTCATTTTTGCCCTTGCCTCCCTTGCCTTTGGCGATGTTTCTAGGAAGAAGTTGCTTCGGCTGAGGTTGAAGAGGTTGCTGCCCGTGTTCTCCTTTAGGATTTTGATGGACTCCTGTCTCACATTGAGGTCTTTCAACCATTTTGAGTCTATTTTTGTGTGTGGTGTAAGGAAATGGTCCAGTTTCATTCTTCTGCATGTGGCTATCCAATTTTCCCAACACCATTTGTTGAAGAGACTGTGTTTATTCCATTGGACATTCTTTCCTGCTTTGTCAAAGATGAGTTGACCATAGAGTTGAGGGTCCATTTCTGGGCTCTCTATTCTGTTCCATTGATCTATGTGTCTGTTTTTGTGCCAGTACCATGCTGTCTTAATGATGACAGCTTTGTAATAGAGCTGGAAGTCCGGAATTGTGATGCCGCCCGCTTTGCTTTTCTTTTTCAACATTCCTCTGGCTATTTGGGGTCTTTTCTGGTTCCATACAAATTTTAGGATTATTTGTTCCATTTCTTTGAAAAAACTGGATGGTATTTTGATGGGGATTGCATTGAATGTGTAGATTGCTCTAGGTAGCATTGACATCTTCACAATATTTGTTCTTCCAATCCATGAGCATGGAACGTTTTTCCATTTCTTTGTGTCTTCCTCAATTTCTTTCATGAGTATTTTATAGTTTTCTGAGTACAGATCCTTTGTCTCTTTGGTTAGATTTATTCCTAGGTATCTTATGGTTTTGGGTGCAATTGTAAATGGGATTGACTCCTTAATTTCTCTTTCTTCTGTCTTGTTGTTGGTGTATAGGAATGCCACTGACTTCTGTGCATTGATTTTCTATCCTGCCACTTTACTGAATTCCTGTATGAGTTCTAGCAGTTTTGGGGTGGAGTCTTTGGGGTTTTCCACATAAAGTATCATATCATCTGCAAAGAGTGAGAGTTTGACTTCTTCTTTGCCAATTTGGATGCCTTTGATTTCTTTTTGTTGTCTGATTGCTGTGGCTAGGACTTCCAATACTATGTTGAATAGCAGTGGTGATAGTGGACATCCCTGCCACGTTCCTGACCTTAGGGGGAAAGCTCTCAGTTTTTCCCAATTGAGAATGATATTCGCTGTAGGTTTTTCATAGATGGCTTTTATGATATTGAGGTATGTACCCTCTATGCCTATACTCTGAAGAGTTTTGATCAAGAAAGGATGCTGTACTTTGTCAAATGCTTTTTCTGCATCTACTGAGAGGATCATATGATTCTTGTTCTTTCTTTTGTTAATGTATTGTATCACATTGATTGATTTGCGGATGTTGAGCCAACCTTGCAGCCCAGGGATAAATCCCACTTGGTCATGGTGAATAATCCTTTTAATGGACTGTTGGATCCTATTGGCTAGTATTTTGGTGAGAATTTTGCATCCATGTTCATCAGGGATATTGGTCTGTAATTCTCCTTTTTGATGGGGTCTTTGTCTGGTTTTGGGATCAAGGTAATGCTGGCCTCATAAAATGAGTTTGGAAGTTTTCCTTCCATTTCTATTTTTTGGAACAGTTTCAGAAGAATAGGTATTAATTCTTCTTTAAATGTTTGGTAGAATTCCCCTGGGAAGCCATCTGGCCCTGGGCTTTTGTTTTTTGGGAGATTTTTGATGACTGCTTCAATTTCCTTAGTGGTTATAGGTCTGTCAGGTTTTCTATTTCATCCTGGTTCAGTTTTGGTAGTTGATACATCTCTAGGAATGCATCCATTTCTTCCAGGTTATCTAATTTGCTGGCATAGAGTTGCTCATAATATGTTCTTAGAATTGTTTGTATTTCTTTGGTGTTGGTTGTGATCTCTCCTCTTTCATTCATGATTTTGCTGATTTGGGTCATTTCTCTTCTCTTTTTGATAAGTCTGGCCAGGGGTTTATCAATCTTGTTAATTCTTTCAAAGAACCAGCTCCTAGTTTCATTGATCTGTTCTACTGTTCTTTTAGTTTCTATTTCATTGATTTCTGCTCTGATCTTGATTATTTCTCTTCTCCTGCTGGGTTTAGGCTTTATTTGCTGTTCTTTCTCCAGCTCCTTTAGGTGTAGGGTTAGGTTGTGTACTTGAGACCTTTCTTGTTTCTTGAGAAAGGCTTGTATTGCTATATACTTTCCTCTTAGGACTGCCTTTGCTGCATCCCAAAGATTTTGAATAGTTGTGTTTTCATTTTCATTGGTTTCCATGTATTTTTTTAATTCTTCCTTAATTTCCTGGTTGACCCATTCGTTCTTCAGTAGGATGCTCTTTAGCCTCCATGTATTTGAGTTCTGTCTGACTTTTGTCTTGTGATTGAGCTCTAGTTTCAAAGCATTGTGGTCTGAAAATAGGCAGGGAATGATTCCAATCTTTTGGTACCGGTTGAGACCTGATTTATGACCTAGGATGTGATCTATTCTGGAGAATGTTCCATGGGCACTAGAGAAGAATGTGTATTCCGTTGCTTTGGGGTGGAATGTTCTGAATATGTCTGTAAAGTCCATTTGGTCCAGTGTGTCATTGAAAGTCTTTATTTCCTTGTTGATCTTTTGCTTAGACGATCTGTCCATTTCAGTGAGGGGGGTGTTAAAGTCCCCCACTATTATTGTATTGTTGTCGATGTGTTTCTTTGCTTTTGTTATTAATTGCCTTATATAATTGGCTGCTCCCATGTTAGGGGCATAGATATTTACAATTGTTAG
>NC_058410.1:116728600-116746447 GCF_002201575.2 Neomonachus schauinslandi
TTGTGTTTGCAAATTCCTTTAGTTTTTGTTTGTCCTGGAAGCTTTTTATCTCTCCTTCAATTTTCAATGACAGCCTAGCTGGATAGAGTATTCTTGGCTGCATATTTTTCTCATTTAGTGCTCTGAATATATCCTGCCAGTCCTTTCTGGCCTGCCAGGTCTCTGTGGATAGGTCTGTTGCCAATCTAATGTTTCTACCCTTGTAGGTTACATATCTCTTCTCCCGAGCTGCTTTCAGGATTTTCTCTTTGTCTATAAGACTCGTAAGTTTTACTATTAGATGTCGGGGTGTTGACCTATTTTTATTGATTTTGAGAGGGGTTCTCTGTGCTTCCTGGATTTTGATGCCTGTTTCCTTTCCCAAATTAGGGAAGTTCTCTGCTATAATTTGCTCCATTATACCTTCTGCCCCTCTCTCTCTTTCTTCTTCTTCTGGGATCCCAATTAGTCTAATGTTGTTTCGTCTTATGGTATCACTTATCTCTCGAATTCTGCCCTCATGATCCAGTAGTTGTTTATCTCTCTTTTTCTCAGCTTCTTTATTTTCCATCATTTCATCTTCTATATCACTGATTCTCTCTTCTGCCTCATTTATTCTAGCAGTTAGCGCCCCCATTTTTGATTGCACCTCATTAATAGCCTTTTTGATTTCTACTTGGTTGGATTTTAGTTCTTTTACTTCTCCAGAAAGGGTTTCTCTAATAACTTCCATATTTTTTTCAAGCCCAGCTAGTATCTTTAAAGTGATGATTCTGAACTCTAGATCTGACATTGTACTAATGTCCGTATTGAGTAGGTCCCTGGCAGTCGGTACTACCTCTTGTTCTTTTTGTTGAGGTGATTTTTTCCGTCTTGTCATTTTGTGCAGAGGAGAATAGATTAATGAGAGAACAAAATGCTAGCAGAGTAACAACGTCCCCAGAAAATATACTCTAAACAAATCAGAAAAAAAACCTGAAGCAGTGGGAAAAGAAAGGGAAAGAGAGAAAAAAGAAAAAGAAAAAAAAGAAAAAGATAAAGATAAAAACAAAAACAAACAAAACAAAACAAAACAACAACAACAAAAAAAAAAAAACCAGAATGTGATCAAATATGATCAGGCTGGTATATAGATCAGTTCCACACACTAGATTTGGGGTGTATTTTGGTCTTTTAGAAGAAAGTGCCTCCCAAAATTTTAAAGAAAGAAAAACTTATATATGTACAAAAATAAGGGTTGATATGATGAAGGGATGGAATATGACTTTAAAGATGGAAATTATAAAAAATTTTATAAAAGGAATTGATAAGAAGTTGTTTGAAAAAAAGAAAGAAGAGGATTTAAAAAAAGAAAAAAAAAGGGAGAGGATGTGATCAGGCAGGGGAACAGAAAACACCATATACTAGAGATTTAGGGTATATTTTAATCTGTTAGAAGAAACTATCTCAAAATTTTAAAGAGAGAACAACTTATATATATAAGCCAAAAATACGGGTAACTACTATGAAGAGATCGAATATGACTCTAAAAATGAAAAATAAAAATGTTTTTTTTAAAAAAAGGGATTGATAAGATGTTGGTTGAAAAAGGGAAAAAGAAAAATTCAAAAAGAAAAAAAAAGAAAAAAAGACAGTTAAAAAAAAAATTAACTTTGAAAGACTAAAGAATCATGGTAAAAAAGCCATGAATTCTATGTGCAGTAGTCCCCTAGCGTTGGAGTTCTGCCGTTCTCATTGATCGGTAAACTTGGCCTTGGCTGGCTGTTCTTGCTGATCTTCTGGGGAGGGACCTGTTGCCGTGGTTTCCAAATGTCTCTGCCGGAGGCGGAATTGCCCCGCCCTTGCCCCCTCCCGGCTAAGTAATCTGCTCAGGTTTGCTCTCCGGGGCTTTTGTTCCCTGCGAGCTTTCCGTACAGCTTTGGAGGCGGAGAGTGAAAATGGCGGCCTCCCAATCTCCGCCCCGGAGGAGCCGAGAACTCGGGGCCCCGCTTCTCAGTGAGCCCCCAGAGAAAAGCCGTCAGTCACTCCCGTCTCCCTGGTCTCCAGCCGCACTCCGTGCTCACCTGGCCTGTGACCGCGCGTTTCTATCTCTGGCACCCGACCCTGGGTGGAGTCTCCAAACCCAGCAGATCCCTGCGGTGCACTCCCATGCGGCTCCTCCCGGGGGAGGAAGGTGAGTCTCCCCGGATCTGCCGCTTGTTGGGTCCCTGCTGGAGGAACAGTGGCCCGACTGTGCCGCGGATCACGGTTTATGGCAACCCCGAGCTGAGAGCCTGCTCCTGGGCTCCGCCTCTGCAGCTGGCTTCCCTGCTCCGTTACCTGGGAGCTCTGCCACACTCAGGCACCCCCGGTCTTTCTGTGACCCCGAGGGTCCTGAGACCACACTGTCCTGGAGGGTTCCACCCCCCACTTAGCCACCAGAGTGACGTCCCTCAGCGGAGCAGACTTTTAAAAGTTCCGATTTTGTGCTCCGTGGTTCTATCACTTGCCAGAAGCGGCCGCCGGAGGCCCCTCCCCCACCGTCTATCCTCCCGAATATCGCCTCGGATTCACTTCTCCGCATGTCCTACCTTCCAGAAAGTGGTCGCTTTTCTGATGAGAGAGTTGTTGCTATTCTTTTCTTCAATCTCCTGTTGAGTTTGTAGGTGTTCAGAATGGTTTGATCCCTATCCAGCTGAATTCCTGAGAGGAGACGAAATCCAGGTCTCCTACTCCTCTGCCATCTTGCTCCGCCCCCTCTGAGGGGATTTCTGAGAACACCTGAGTGAGGTCTGAGCAGTGACGTCAAACAGTGAGTGGCCACTGTACTAGTCAGAGTTCAGTCTGACAAGAGAAGATCCTGTGAGACACTCTACATAGAATTGTTTGTTACAACTCATCTGTATTACAGGGAATTATACCTTTAAAGTGTCAGAAGCCTGGGGGAGCCCAGGTCAGCGCAGACCCCTTACTCTAAGGGGTCAGGACCCTGTGGGAAGGCACTGTGGACATCTCAGCTCCTCTAGAGCCCCAGGAAGTGGACTGTGTTGGCAACACAGGGCTGTTGCCAAGACTCCTGTCTGTGACGCCCCGTGTCCACTGCACGAGATGACTTCAGCCTACCTGCCACCCCCCAAATCTCATAATATTAACTTTTACTGGCGGTGTGTAGGCCACGTCCAGATCCTGGGACAAGGAGAGTCTGGGGAATGTAATACTCTTACTTATATTCCCTGTGGTACAGAGAAGACAAAGAAGCTAATAATTTTATTTATTTGTAAATAAAGGAAAGAGAGAGAGCAGGTACATGAGGGAAGGAAGCGGAGTTAGAGTGGGAGAGAATCTCAAGTAGACTCCATGCTGAGCAGGGAGCCAGACATGGGATTCAATCCCAGGACATTGATACTTCCCTGGCTGAGTCACCCAGGCACCATGCTAATGCGAATTTTTTAAATTGCTAAATGAAAATATATTTATATCTTGATATCCTATATCTGTATCATCTATTTATGTCCACCATGGTTCACTCAGGCTCCCTCCACAGTGGCAAACCTAGAACCAGAGAGAATATTAATTGGCGTATTTGGTGAGGCCTTGGAAATGGATAGCTTTCACATGGACCCAGGTCACGTCTGGGACCTCACTTCAGGTTTGTGTGGTTTGTATTCTGAGAACCTCCAGCTCCTTCCTTTTGCTTCCCTCCCTGCCTTTTTCCCTGTAGCCCTCAGAACTTCCTATCAGTGCTGGGGGGCGGTGGGAGGGATATTGATCCAGGCATTTCCTCCCCAAATCTCCGTACAAGAAGCTTTACTTGGGGGCACCTGGGTGGCTCAGTTGGTTAAGCGACGGCCTTCAGCTCAGGTCATGATCCTGGAGTCCCGGGATCGAGTCCCGCATCGGGCTCCCTGCTCGGCAGGGAATCTGCTTCTCCCTCTGACCCTCCTCCCTCTCATGCTCTCTGTCTCCCCTTCTCTCTCTCTCTCTCTCAAATAAACAAGTAAAATCTTTAAAAAAAAAAAAAAAGAAGAAGAAGCTTTACTTGTTCTGCTTCATTTCTCCTTCCCATCTTGAGAGCCATCAGAAGCTAGTCTTGCTGAAATTAATTTCTATCAGAGTGAAAAGCATCAACTGCTGATATCAACAAATGTGCTAGATTGGTGGGGTCATGGACCTTCTTAACCTGTTCTGTGTGAATAAAGGGACCAGGGTGTTTGGGTTCATCTCTAACTTGGGAGAGTAACAGTTTGTGAATTTGATTTGTTCTTTCTTTACCTAGACTTGAAATCTGATGTCTGAAAGGTCTGAGGTGTTTTTTGCTTTGTTTTGTTTTGTTTTGTTTCTTACAGGCCCTGGGGTTGTGAAATCCCCCTTCTCTGCTTGGGTAGTCTCTGTGAATAAGAACATACAAATACATTCGCATGTGTGCACACACACACTCATCGGCAGAACTATTGTCCTTGTTGTATAGGCATTATAGCATACCACATGATTATTAATTAAATCTTAATGAATAGACCACTCTAAAATTCCTGTAAGTTGCACAACCATATCTGAATTCAGCTATTAGATTGTTTGGAACAATGTAATTATCAATTGTCCCAATTTGATTTAAGATAAATCCTTTTCTATTCCCTGCTGGAAATTTTTGCAGGCAGAGGTGGGTGTGCTTCTTCTTACTCACATTCTAGTTGGGGTGGATTCAGAGAGAGGGAGGAAGAGGAAAAGGCAGGAAATGTCTTAATGGAAATAATGTGTGTTCTCTGGGACTGGATGGTGTTCAACTCAGAGATTTTCTGTTGTGTGAGGTTTTTCAGGCCCTTCAAATTCCCTCATGGCCTATGTCTGGTGTGTAGGAGACACTGAAAGGTCCTTTGCGCCTACAACTCTGAGAGTGCAGACCGTTCCCAACATGGCCACCCTTTCCTGGATCTGCCACCAACAAACAGGTCCATCTGCCCTGCCCTCTAGGTTTCCTGGGTGGGATCAAGAGCAAATTCCATTGTCCTCAGCCACCCAGGTTCCTGGCAGGTAAAGCAAACTCTTGGGCCTCCCAGAAAATAATTTCACTATGTTCCAGGCAAGTAAATTCCTCCCTTTCCCACATACTTTGGAGGTAGAAGATAGAATTCATAACTAAGCCCAGATCTATCCACAGGTATTGCGAATATGCTCTCTCCTCAACTCTCTGACCACCATTTGGTCAGTGGAAAGAGAATAACGGAAAGATATTTTTCTCACTTTAAAATTCCACAAAACAGGTAAGGAATAGTTTCATAAGTCCATAGATGTGTCTGTATTAAAGTCCCCTTAGGTAAAATTGAGGAAAGAAGATAGACATTAAATATACATGTTATGTGAAGATGTATAAAAACCACAGCCTTGTCCACTATTAGGCACATATACCATAACTTTAATACAGTGAAAGAAATGAACATAGAACTAGCAATGTGAGTTATGTTTCTCAACCTGAATTTTTTCCAGAGTAATCGCGAAGATTAGGCTTATAACGTGGCTCTTTTTAGAGTAAGCATAACACAAGGGTCTGTTAAAACTTGAGTTTCTTTCAAACCCTTAAGTCTCCTGCCTTGTTCCTAGAGGAAAATTGGTACTCGAGGGATCAGCTAGGTCTGTGCGCTGTTGATGTACTCACATTACAGTGTTCGCATACTGCTAAGCTGACAAAACACATCTACTCGTGGGGCGTGTGCCACATAAAGCTGCTGAGAATTGAAGATTGTTCTTTCAGAGGACCATAGCCAGCTTTCTTTGGGGACTCTTCCTTTACTCAGGAATTTAGGGGCTGGGTTTTCAGAAATGACTCATTCCTGCCACCATTACTCTGGGCTGTGCAACATTCTGTAGAAATGTGGACCCATTGAGCGTGATCTCTGCTCATGTCTGCAGAATATTAGACTGTTTGGAGAGCATCCTTTCCGACACTTACTCTTTTCTTTTTTTCTTTTTTCTTTTTCTTTTATTTTTTTTTTTACATTTTTAAAAATTTTATTATGTTATGTTAATCACCATACATTACATCATTAGTTTTTGATATAGTGTTCCATGATTCATTGTTTGTGCATAACACCCAGTGCTCCATGCAGAACGTGCCCTCTTTAATACCCATCACCGGGCTAACCCATCCCCCCACTCCCCTCCCCTCTAGAACCCTCAGTTTGTTTCTCAGAGTCCATCGTCTCTCATGGTTCGTCTCCCCCTCCGATGTCCCCCCTTTCATTTTTCCCTCTTTTCTACTGGTTGTGTGTGACGGTAAGAAACTAAAACTTGAAGATGATTCACTTAATGTATTTGGTCAGCAATTATAGCCAAGGAGCTGGTTTCTAAACATGCAAATCTCTCTCAGAGAATTTAAGAAGGGACAGGAAGCATGAAGATGAAAAGTTCAGAAAGTGAAGAATGAATCACTAGGCCCGCTGTTGGACTTTACCTTAAGGTAAAGTGCTAGAAAATGATTAAAAAACATACTAAGTTAAGGTCTCAAGTCGTCTGAATGTCATAATTGGATGAAGGAAATTTTTACACAGAAATAGAAGTTGTGAGGGAGCCGTGCCTCTTGTGTGCGCTGAGTGTGGCGTGGGTCCAGCATGGAGTGTGAGCGGGAAATGTTCGTGATTACAACAGGGCAGGGGGAACAGGAGTGGATAAATGGCACGTCAAGAACAGATGGGATAATAATGAGGAGTGCTCTATGCTGTGAAATGTTTTAGAAAAACTAGGAGTGAAGATATAGAATAACCTAACATGCCTTGGATTTCTGAGGTTACTTTTGAACTTTAAAACTTTTAAGGTAGAAAGAAAGGAGAGAAATAGAGGACTGTTACTGGTTTTACTGAAACGGTTTTTGGTACACTCTTTCTCCCTCACCAATTAAAAATACCACTAATAATGGATATATAAAATCATACCATCATATCCTCTAGGTAATAATGAAATTAACAATTTGTTCCAAGAGACCTGGGTTTTAAAAAAGTCTTTAGTTCAAGGTCCCACGTAGGAAGTGAGCACAGTGGTATTCTCAAACGAGTCTTGAACCCTGTAGCCAATAATATGTGGGGCCAAGAATAAGACCATTGAAAACACTAAAGTCACTCCAAAAAGAAATGCAGTCTCAGGAGGGTAAGACAGTCGTTTTCTCTTGACACTGTGCTTATAGGTGAATATTTCAAATGTTCTTAAACATCTTTCCCATTTTTTTTTTTTTTTTTTGGTCTAATGCACAATGAAAGTGGTACTAGGCTTCCCTCTTGCGGTCAATAGTATTTAATTCTTTTCAAATTTTGACCTAGTATTCAGAGGGCTTGTGAAAGGTCAATGATCTTAATTCAAGAAACCTTAACTAGTATTTTCCACATGTACATACTGAAAAATTTCCAGGTGTGCTTGATGTAATTAGGTTGTTTAAATGATTTGCAATTTAAAATCTTTAAAGTCTTTTTATACTAAGTATCCCCATGTTTTCTGTTTTTGTTTTTTTGGGGGGGGGGTTGGTAAGCACACAAGATAGAATGTCCTTTTAAAAAATAACCTGTTTGTTGCGGAATTTTGAATATTTTTTAGTTAAAAAATTTTAATTGAACTCTAGGTACAATGTATATTAGTTTTAGGTGTACAACATAGTGATTTGACAATTATGTACATTAGGAAATGCTCTCCAGGAGAAGTATAGTTAGTTACCATGTGTAACCACACAATGTTATTACAATATTACTGACTATACTCCTTATGGTGTAAATTTCATCCCTGTGACTTATTTATTTTATAACTGGAATTTGTACCTGTTAATTCCCCTCACTTATTTCACCCATACCCCCATGCCCTTCCCCTCTGGCAGCAACTAGTTTTTTCTCTATATTTATGAGTCTGTTTCTCCCTTTTTGTTGTTGACGAGTGTTCATTTGTTTTAGATTTAAATTATAATTTGGAAAATAAAACGATGTTTAAAAACAGAGAAATTAACTGTAAATCACTTTGATTCCTATGGGTAAATGTTTAACACCCTTTCTACTTCTCCATGACAAATTTAATCTTAGGCTAATTTTCTAGTTGTTTTTTGGAAATCTGATAAAGGAAGAATGTCAGCTGGATTTTTAGACAAAATTGCCTGTGGTAAATTTGTCTAAAATCTTGCCTGGGAGGAATACTTGATGAATGATAGCAAATGGTGGGAACCCACCATGGGCATCTCTGACCCCTTGTAACTGGGTCTGAAAGTTATGCTCATGGAGGTGTTATTAGAGGGACTGGCTCCAAGGGAGATGAGGAGGCTAAGCCAGGACAGACTCCACTCCCATACGTGTAAATTCATCTCCTTGTAACCTAAACTGTCACTTGTGGATGGGGTGGGCAGAGACTGGCTCCTGGACTGCATTATGGACTTTTTCAAGAATATCTCCCACTGAAGAGAAACATCCAATGCTGTCCCTGTGGCATGCTTTGATTCCTGTCTGTCATCCTACTGAGTGAATCTGAGGCCAAGTGTGGCCAGGGTAATCATGTGACTCTGAATGTTCAATGTAAGTACATCCCCTGGCTCTTGATATATAAACAGTTTTCATTTTATTTCTTTTATTTTTGTATACATATGTGTGTACGTGAATGGTGTGTGTGTATCCATTGGGGATGTGTAAATATTACATATATAAATTGTATTATCTTATAAATAAATATATGTACAATTTCATAGGACATTTTTCAAACAAATTGCATATTTTTACAGCTTTAATATAATCAATCTCATGCCTGCTGTTTTATTTTAGCTTTTTTTGAAAAAATTTAATTCCAGTTAGTTAAAGCACAGTGTTACATTAGTTTCAATACAATATAGGGATTCAATACTTCCATACAACATCCTATGCTCATCACAACATGTGCCCTCCTTAATCCCTAACACCTATTTAACCCATCCCCAATCCCCATCTGGTAACCACATGTGTTCTCCAAAATTAAGAGCCTATTTCTTGATTTGTCTCTCCTCTTTTTTCCTCTTTGCTCATCTATTTTGTTTCTTAAATTCCACATATGAGTGAAATCATATGGTATTTGTCTCTCTCTGACTTATTTTGCCTAGCATTATGCTCTCTAGCTCCATCCATGTTGTTATAAATGGTGAGATCTCATGCTTTTTAATGGCTGAATAATATTCCATTATATACATATATATATATATATATATATATATATATATATATATATATATATACCATGTGTTCTTTATTCATTTATGAGTTGATAGGTACTTGGACTGCTTCTATAATTTGGCTATTGTAGGTAATGTTGTTATATACATCAGAATGCATGTATCCCTTTGAATTAGTGTTTTTGTATTCTTTGGGTAAATACCCAGTAGTACAATTGCTGGATCCTAGGGGTGGTTCTATTTTAACTTTTTGAGGAACCTCCATATTGTTTTCCACAGCAGCTGCATCAGTTTGCTTTTTCACCAACAGTGCAAGAGGGTTCCCTGTTCTCCACATCCTGTCCAACACCAGTTGTTTCTTGTGTCATTTATTTGAGCCATTCTGACGGGTGTAAGGTGGTATCTCATTGAGGTTTTGATTTGGATTTCCATGATGGTGTCCCTTTTCATGTGTCTATTGGCCATCTGGATGTCTTCCTTGGAGAAATGTCTATTCATGTCTTCTGCCCATTTTTTAATTGAGTTATTTGGTTTTTGGGTATTGAGTTGTATAAGTTCTTTATAAATTTGGGATACTAACCCTTTATTGGATATGTCATTGGCAGATATCTTCCCCATTCTGTAGGTTGCCTTTTAGTTTTGTTGATTGTTTCCTTCCCTGTGCAGAAACTTTATTTTGATGTAGTCCCAATAGGTTTTTGTTTTTGTTTGCCTTGCCTCAGGAGACATATCTAGAAAGAAGTTGCTACAGCCGATGTCAAAGAGGTTACTGCCTGTGTTCTCTTCTAGGATTTTAATGTTTTGAAGTCTCACATTTAGGTCTTTAATCCATTTTGAAATTATTTTTGGGTATGGTGTAATAAAGTGTCCAGTTTCATTCTTTTGCATGTTGTAACAACCATTTGTTGAAGATTGTTTTTTTCCCATTGGATATTCTTTCCTGCTTTGTTGGAGATTAATTGGCCACATAGTTTGGATTTATTTATGCGTTTCCTGGGTATTTCTGGGTGTTTTGTTCTATTGATCTATGTGTCCATGTTTGTGCCAGTGCCATAGTGTTTTGATCACCACAGCTTTGTAATATATCCTGAAGTCTGGCATTGTGATGCCCCCAGCTTTGCTTTCCTCTTTCAAGATTGCTTTGGCTATTTGGGACATTTAGTGGTTCCATACAAATTTAAGGATTGTTTGTTCTAGTTCTGTGAAAAATGCTGGTAGTATTTTGTTAGGGATTGCATAATATGTGTAGATTGCTTTGGATAGTGTAGACATTTTAACAATATTTATCCTTCCAATTCATGAGCATGGAATGTCTTTCCATTTCTTTGTGTTGTCTTCAATTTTTTTCATCAGTGTTTTATACCTTAGGTTTATTCCTAGGTATCTTATTGTTTTTGGTGCAATTGCATATGGGATTGATTCTTTGATTCTTTATCTTTCTGCTGCTTCATTATTGGAAATGCAGCAGATTTCTATACATTGATTTTGTATCCTGCAACTTTACTAGCAGTTTTTTGGTGGAGTCTTTTGGTTTTCTACATGTAGTGATATGTCATCTGCAAATAGTTAAAGTTTTACTTCTTCCTTACCCATTTGGATACGTTTATTTCTTTTTGTTGTCTGATTGCTGTGGCTAGGACTTCCAGTGCTATGTTAAACAAAAGTGATGAGAGTGGACATCTTTGTTTTGTTCCTGACCTTAGGGGAAAATGTCTCAGTTTTTTCCCATTAAGGATGATGTTAGCTGTGGATTTTTTCATAAATGGACTTTATTATATTGAGGTATAATGTATATGTTCCCTCTAAACCTAGTTTGCTGAGGGTTTTCATCATGAATGGATATTGTGAAATGCTTTTTCTTCATCTTTTGAGATGGTTCTTATCCTTTCTGTTATTGATGTGATGTATCATGTTGTTGGTTTGCAAGTATTCAACCACCCTTGCAACTCTGGAATAAATCGCACTTGATTGTTGTGAATGATTTTTAAAAATGTATTGTTGGATTCAATTTGCTAGTATTTTGTAGATTTTTGCATCTAGGCTCATGAGGGATATTGGCTTGTAGTTCTTTTTTAGTAATGTCTTTATCTGCTTTGGGTACGACAGTAATGCTGGCCTCATAGAATGAATTTGGAAGTTTTCCTTCCTTTTATATTTTTGGAGGTAACTTGTGAAGAATAGGTATTAACTCTTCTTTAAATATTTGGTAGTGTTTGACTGTGAAGTCATCTGGTCCTGGACTTTTGTGTTTTGGGAGTTTTCTTTCTTTCTTTTTTTTAATTCAATTTCTTTTCTGGTTATCAGTCTGTTCAAATTTTGTACCTATTTCTGTTTCAGTCTTGGTAGGTTATATGCTTCTAGGAATTTAGCCATTTCTTCTAGATTGTTCAATTTGTTGGCATGTAGTTTTTCATTATATTCTGATTGTGTGTATTTCTGTGGTGTTGATTGTTGTTTCTTCTCTTTCATTTCTGATTTTATTTATTTGAGTCCTTTCTCTTTTTTTCTTGATAAGTCTGGCTAGAGGTTTATTAATTTCATTGATTTTTTTTCAAAGAACCAGCTCCTGGGTTCATTTACCTGTTCTATTATTTATTTAGTTTCTGTATCACTTATTTCTACTGTAACCTTTAATATTTCCTTCCTTCTGCTAATTTTAAGTTTTCTTTGTTGTTATTTTTCCAGCTCTTTGAGGTGTAAGGTTAGGTTGTTATTTGAGATTTTTATTGCTTCTTGTGGTAGGCAGGTATTGCTATAAACTTCCCTCCTGGAACCACTGTTGCTGCATCCCTAGGGATTTTTACCATTGATTTGTTTCCACATGCTTTTTAATTTCTTCTTTAACTACCTGGTTCACCCATTCATTGTTCAGTAATGTGTTATTTAATCTCCATGTCTTTGTGGTCTTTCTTGATTTTTTTCTTGTGGCTGACTTCTAATTTCATAGTGTTGTGTTCAGAAAAGATGCATGGTATGACTTTGACCTTCTTGAATTTGTGGAGGCTTGTTTTATGGGCTAATATGTGATCTATTCTGGAGAATGTTCCATGAGCACTTGAAAATAACGTGTATTCTGCTGTTAGGATAGAATATTCTGAATATATCTGGTAAGTCCCTCTGGTCCAGTCTGTCAATCAAAGCCATTGTTTCCTTGTTGAACAATTTTCTCATTGGATGTTCTGTCCATTAGTGTAAGTAAGTGGTTTGTTAAAGTCCCCTACTATTATTGGGTTATTATCAATTCCTTTATGTTTGTTATTAACTGTTTTTTATATTTGGATGCTCTTATGTTGGGTGCATAAATAGTAAGAATTGTTATATCTTCTTGTTGGATTGTCCTCTTTATTGTTATATAATGTCCACCTTTGTCTCTTGTTACAGTCTTTGTTTTAAACTCTGTTTTGTCCAATTTAAGTATTGCTTCTCCAGCTTTCTTTTGACATCTATTTGCAAGGTAGATATTTCTCTGTCCCCTCAGTTTCAATCTGAAGGTGTCTTTAGGTCTAAAATGAATCTCTTGTAGGTGGCATGTAGATGGGACTTTTTTTTTTAAATTCATTTTGACCCCTATGTCTTTTGTTTGTTTGTTTGTTTGTTTAAACAAAACTATTACAATTTAAACAAATTTGAAAGTTAAAATCAAGAGCCAAACATTCAATAAACAAAGTGTAGAGGGTAAATAAGGGTCTTCTCTGTTTGAATCAATGCTGTCTGGATCCCCAGGTTTGACACATGACACCCTATGTCTTTTGATTAGAACATTTAGTCCATTACATTCAAAGTTATTATTGACAGATATGTATTTATTGTCATTTTGTTATTTGTTTTGTGTTTTTTTCTGAAGTTTCTCTGATCCTTTCTTATCTTTCTCTCTTTCATGGCTTGCTGATTTTCTTTAGTGATATATTTGGATTTCTACCCCAGCCATGCCCGCTGACCTTTAAAACTTCAGGCTTTAAGTCCCACTAGTTGCAGGAATTCAGGAATCCTGGGCCCTCTTGCTTTCCACACCAATTGCTATAAGGATTCATTTTCCTTGTGTGCTCCCCTGTGTGTTAGTCTGTCTTTCAACTTTCTCTGAGACTGGGGCTCCATCCCCTCCACAGCAGTCACAGTCTCTTTCTCTCCCAAACCATTTCCTTGCACTTCCTACCTTCTTTGATGTGACCTCTTCTCTATTTTTAGTTATGGAGTGTGTTCTGGCTGTCTTCAGGCCAATTTCTGGGATATTTAAGATGATAGCGATCTAGTTGTATTCATGGATTGAGGCAAGCCTAGGGTCCCTCTACTCTCCTACCATCTGCCCCTCCATTTTAGCTTTTTTTGTTACCAAATTTAATTTACATTAAATAAACCTATCATAAATACCCCCAGGATAGGTGCCTAGTATTTTCAAATATGTCAAAGAGATATTAAAATATTATGGTGAGAGACTTCTGGTTCTAGGAAAAGATGGAGTAGATATAATTCTTCCTATTCCGCCAACTGGTACAGCTAAGACAAACAGAAGAAGACTCAAAAAGGTGGAGAAAAGAAAGCAGATTAGCTACAGACCTTGACATTGCGCAGTAAAATAGTTGTGATTTCCTTGTGAGTGTGTGTGTGTGTGTGTTTTAATGAATATATCCAGGAGTGGGTACTAGAGAAACTGGAAACCAGGAAACACCAAGAAGCACAGGCAAAAATGCCCCTAAAAAAGTATGCTTTCTTTACCCAAAGGAACAGGGAAGGACAGCCCTAGCAAGGCAGAACATGTAGGCAATAACCACACTACATTAGTCAAATACACACAGAAATCTGTGCCTCTCAATCTACCTCAAGCAGGAAATGTGAGTGGGGAGACTAGACTATGACCCAGCCTGGCTGTAAGGCATTCCATAAACCCACTGGGACAGTGTCAGAGGAAACCTACTAGGGATCCAGGTCTTTAACCACTGTCCTTCAAGAATAGGTCACCTCCACATTGTGGCATTAGGGAAGTCTCTACAGGGGGCCTGAACTTCTGCCCAACAAGGCTGACCAGCTACGTGCAAATTCCATAGGATTCCATGTTCTAGTGCGCACAACTGAACAACTTGGAAAGTAATATAGTCATCTTATCTGAATCTCTGGTGTCGGGTGGGCCAAATGGTTGGAACACATCTGTGGTTAAGGAGATTATATGATGGGAAAGTGTGTTTCTGCTGCCTATGGGATTCTGGACTCCTTTCTGGAAGGAGTGGCCAGCAGGAGTCCATTGACGATGATTGCGTAGGTAGTAGCTCCAGGAGAGGCCAGCAGTAGCCCAATAAAATCAATTTTCCATCTTGAGTAAGGTCGATAGCTCCAGTGCACATGTCCCCATCAGGGAAACATCCAGAGTTTTGTTTGGTAGTCAAGGGGGCTATTTTCTACCATCACTTTGGCTAGAGCTGGGGTAGGGAGATTCCGCACTGGTATGCCCGGTCAATGAGTGCTGTCGCTCTACTGTGGTCTGACGTGATATGGCACCACTCTGCTGTGTGCATGGCACAAAACTATAAAACAATAGTTTTATCCGGGGCTGTGTCTGTTACTCTGGGAGGTAACTTGTGCGAGGCCTTGAGAAAAGCATATAATTTGGATAAGGAGTTTTGCAATGTTAATATAATATGCTTCTGGTGTGATTTGGTGTGTGTGTGCAGTTATTAGTGACCACAATTGACATGTGGGAGTTGACTATTTTTTTCCAAATGAGGGCAGCTCAGATAGTCTTTCCCTGCATTAAAAAATTATTCTTTTGCCATTGTCCGCATGAGATTGAGCCCGTTGTCTACAGCCCAAGAGCCAGGAAAAATGTGTAGCTTTAGAAGCCTCATTCTTAGAGACTATTGTAGGGCCAGGCACACTACCACCAACTCTGCCAGTTGGGCTGAGCCCAGAG
The DNA here is from genome assembly GCF_002201575.2 of Neomonachus schauinslandi. Taxonomy (NCBI): domain Eukaryota; kingdom Metazoa; phylum Chordata; class Mammalia; order Carnivora; family Phocidae; genus Neomonachus; species Neomonachus schauinslandi. The sequence goes on from NC_058410.1 coordinate 116,743,615, forward strand.
AACCCCCTTCAACTAGGCATATGCTTCTATAAGATGACATACTGCAGCCTTCCTGTGGGCTGCTATGTGGACAATGATGGAAAGATCACCAGCTCCTTTTCCATGTTAGACAGCTGTTCCGATGGTGCTTCCCAAAGTGCTGGGGGCCAGCAGTGGGGAGTACCAGTAGATGCGCCTCAATGTCAGTGAGCCAGGGACTGAGCATGAGGGAAGCCACATTCTCTTGTCATCTGAAAAGTCTCTTGACAACAGGTTTAGCTCTCCTTGAAGATACCATTTCCATTTTAACAGTAAGTCATCAGTGGCCATGCCAAACCCCTGCTGGGTTGAATCCTTGACCCAAGGCAGGAGGGGACTTGTGTGCCAAGTAGTCTTGGCTGTGAGCCAGTTAATGCCTCTGTCTCTAAGGGAGTTCGTAAAGCTGTCAGGATGTGGCACTCAAGTGGCATGGGCCGGGCTGCTGTCTGGAGCAGATGTTTGGTCCAGAATCCCATAGGCAGCAGAATAGATCCATGCTTAGTTCACAGACTCCATGAGGTATAATCAGGTGTTGCCAGTGATTAACCTCAGAAGTCTGAGCCTGGAGAGACTAAGGGCAGAATCTGTTGTATGGTTTGCTGGGCCAGTCAGAAGGCAATTTGCTGAAGTTCTTTCCAGTGAAAAGAAGCTACTTATAGTGTAATGACATAAATAAGCTAAGTAGAATGGAATCATGTGGAATGTGTTGTCTTTAAAAGGTGAAGAGACCTGACATATGCTGTGTCTGCCAAAGTGGAGTGGGAGATTTGATTTTAAGGAGATGATGTTTTATAGTGAGAGAAATTTCTTAGCCCACACTATGCCAAGCAACTTGATAAAGTGGCCAGTCCTTGGATCTGATATGGGGCAACGTACAAGGGTCAGCGGAAAATGTGTAACAGCAGCAAGTTCTGCAGTGGCAGAGGGATCAGAGGCTCTGACCTCACTTGCCTTTGTGAGGAGCCTTGTCTTTCTGAGGGAGGTTGCCCCTATTGTGCACAGTTAGAACATGTGGTCCCAGTGCTACCCACACACACAGCAATCAAGTAAGGGAGGTGTCCCTTTCCTCCTTCTAAGGGCGTTGCCTGGCATTTTTTATCTAATAGCCCATACTTGGGCATGGGTTGTTACTTGCATGTCCCAGCCTTTAATTAATTTGATGGGACTTTAGGAAAATGTTAGCCAATTCACTTTACAGTCAGCAGCTGGGTTCATGAGTAGAGTTGGTAAGTACACTGAAGTCTAACACCTGTTATGGGAACTCTCCATTGGTGTGACATTAGCCCCATATATGTGACCTTCATACCAGCTCTGACTAGCAATTTCCAATATTTTGGAGGACTCTGGTTGTTCCTTAGTGAGATTACACTTTAGGGTGGGAAGCCAAGGCAATGTTCTATATAGTCAGTGCCCTGCAGTGCAAAGCAGTGCAAAAAAAAAGCCAACAAGCGGTGGACCCCTCCCATAGGACTGCCCACCTGTGACAGCCAGTTAGCCATTTACAGTCAAAAGGCATTCCCCATGGTCAGAATCTAATGAAATATACACCAACACACATCAAAATCAAACTCCTGAAAACTAAAGACAAATAACAATCATGAAGGCAATCAAAGGAAGTGACTCTCATCTATCTATACAGCAAAAACAACTCAAATGACAGCATATTTCTTATCAGAAACCATGGAGTCCAGAAGAAAGTGGCACAACATTTTTCAAGTGCTGAAAGAAACTATCCAACCAGAACTCAACATCCAGGGAAAATATCCTTCAGAAATGAAGGGAAAATCAATACATTTTCAGATGAAGGAAAACCAGAAGTATTTGTCAACAGCACCTACCCAAAAAGAACGGTTAAAGAAAAGCCTTTAAATGGGAAAGAAATGATAACAGCAGGAAACTTGAGTGTCAGAAAAACAAGAACGATAAACAGAGAAAAACATGAATAGATGTAAAAGATGTTCCTTGTTTTTCTTGAGTTGGTAAATTGTCTGTGACAGTTGCAAAGAACCAAACTTTGATCTGACTCTTACAGTTTATGGAGTATATGTTTAAGAAAACTCTTCTAATTGTGGAAGAGAAAAGGAATTTAAAGGTAGATAAAGTGTCCCTTGGTTCACTGAAATTGAAAAATGTTGACACCAGTTAACTGTGATAATTAATGAACACAAAATGTCATACCTAAGCAGTCAATAAAAAAAATTATAGAGAGAAATACTCCAAAGCACTAGAATTAATTGTTTGCTAAGTATATAACCAATACAATTTTAGGAAATGTTGTCTTCCATATAGACATTATACACCCTCAGTACAATTTAGTCATGATTAAAGAACATGTATGCAGTTCCCTTTTATAATGTATTATGTTTTTTATTCTAGTTTATAGATGTTCCATATTGTATTTTATGAAAACTTAAGGAGAAATTTGTCTCTCTGCATATAAAAAATTTGTCATAGATATTGTGTTACTCTACATTATAATTTACATTTAAATTATTTGCAATCATGCTATTATTTATTTATTTATTTATTTATTTATTTATTTTTATTCTTATGTTAATCCCCATACATTACATCATTAGTTTTAGATGAAGTGTTCCATGATTCATTGTTTGTGCATAACACCCAGTGCTCCATGCAGAACGTGCCCTCCTCAGTACCCACCACCAGGCTAACCCATCCTCCCACCCCCCTCCCCTCTAGAACCCTGTTTGTTTTTCAGAGTCCATCGTCTCTCATGGTTCGTCTACCCCTCCGATTTCCCCCGCTTCATTCTTCCCCTCCCGCTACCTTCTTCTTCTTCTTCTTTTTTTTTTTT
>NC_058410.1:116751447-116753977 GCF_002201575.2 Neomonachus schauinslandi
TTAAAAGTTCCGATTTTGTGCTCCGCGGCTCTATCACTTGCCAGAAGCGGCCGCCGGAGGCCCCTCCCCCGCCGTCTATCCTCCCGAATATCGCCTCGGATTCACTTCTCCGCACGTCCTACCTTCCAGAAAGTGGTCGCTTTTCTGATGAGAGAGTTGTTGCTCTTCTTTTCTTCGACCTCCTGTTGAGTTTGTAGGTGTTCAGAATGGTTTGATCCCTATCCAGCTGAATTCCTGAGAGGAGACGAAATCCAGGTCTCCTACTCCTCCGCCATCTTGCTCCGCCCCTATTTATTTTTTTTTTAAGATTTTATTTATTTATTTGAGTGAGAGAGAGAGAGCCCAAGAAGGGGGGAGGGTCAGAGGGAGAAGCAGACTCCCTGCTGAGCAGGGAGCCCGATGTGGAACTCGATCCCGGCATTCCGGGATCATGACCTGAGCCGAAGGCACTCGCTTAACCAACTGAGCCACCCAGGCACCCTCATGCTATTATTTAAAGTTTTGTTTTTCCTCTTCTCTTGACCTATCATAGAGATATGTGATTTTTAAAAAAGAAAACATTAACATTTTGATCTCTTCATCTGTTCATGGAATGAAACTGTGAGCATACAGAAATTTTTAATGATGAATTAAAAGGAAGTCATAATCCATCAGCCAAGTACTTCCAAATATCTGAGCATTTTAAAAGATTTTATTTATTTATTCATGAGAGACAGAGAGAGAGAGAGAGAGGCAGAGGGAGAAGCAGGCTCCCAAGGAGCAGGGAGCCCGATGTGGGACTCGATCCCAGGACCCTGGGATCATGACCTGAGCCGAAGGCAGACGCTTAACCATCTGAGCCACCCAGGCGCCCTATCTGAGCATTTTAAATGTATATTTTGGCAGAATTTTGTCTAAACCATTAATTTTTATGACTACTATAACATTAATTTATAATACTACTTTATACATTTTAACATACATTATAATTTTTGTCACATTTATTGTTTTGGCTAAAATTGACTTTTTACTGCATTTATATTCCTTTACTTTATAATTTGTTTTTGTGTCATTCTTTTCTTTTTTAAAATAAGACAGTATCATTTTATCTCATTTGTAGAGCAAATATGACTTAGTTTTTAAAATCCATCATGCCTTATCTTTTTATTTTGGAGAGTTCTATCATCTGTATTTGTTGTCATATACAATATCTCTTTTGTTTTTTACTTTTTACTTTTAGCATTTCTTTCTTAATGGATTTCTCTCTTTTTGACCTAAAAAAAGATTCAATTGATTTTATTCACTATGTTAATATAGTTTAATTCTATGGCTGTTAAGTTTTAAAGTTATAAATATAACACTAAATATGTTATTCAACTGAAGGAAAAATATTATCACATACAGGAAAATGAATGAGAAGTAAGTTGCTTTGTTTTGCTTTGCCCACCCACTTATAGATATTTCATTGTAATCAAGGTTCATATACTGTATTTTTAGGATTCTAACCCACCTAATAAGATAATCACAGACATGGAACCCAATCACATTATGTTTTAAAATTTATATTTTACTGAAAGGTTTAGTTTTGTATCTCATTAAACTATATGGCAATACATGTGTAATGTAATGTTAAAATTAATATAACACCCTTAATAAATGTCATCCTTATAGAAGAAAATTATCTCTTCATCAGAGCCTTGGAAAAATAGAACATGCTGTCAAATGTCTTCACTGAATTACATTTTCATTTCACATGCTAATCTTTTGTCATGGGTTAATAAAACATATGACCATTGTTAGATGTTTCTATCACCTCTATAAAACAGATGTGTGACCCTTCAACATTTCTATATTATTCATTGTGGCCATAATAAAGACCCATGAAAATTTTAATTGAAAGCATAAAAGTTATCTATTGGATAACCAATGTGCTTTCCTTAATAAGATACAAGAAAGTTAATGATTCATTGTATTTTCTTCTTTAACTCAGTCCCCCAAAACTTCAGAGCTAAAGGTAAGGTATGCACAGTAATTCTATTATCTTTGGCTTTATTGTATTTATCAATATTTTCTCCCAAACTTATTTTCTTTCATCTGCTATCTTTTTTAAAAAAGTTTTAATTTAAATTCCAGTTAGTTAACATAGAGTGTGATATTAGTTTCAGGTGTAGAGTTTATTGATTCAACAGTTACATACAACCCCCAGTGCTCATCACAACAAAGTGCCCTCCCTAATCCCCATCACCTATTTAGCCCACCCACCCACCCACCTCCTCTCTGGTAACCATCAGTTTATTCTCTATAGTTAAGAGTCTGTTTCTTGGTTTGCCTCTCTCTTTTTTCCCCTATGACCATTTGCTTTGTTTCTTAAATTCTACATATGAATAAAATCATATGATATTTGTCTTTCTCTGACTGACTTATTTCACTTAGCATAATACTCCCTAGCTTCATCCACGTTGTTGCAAATGGCAAGAGTTCATTCTTTTTTATAGCTGAGTCATATATATATATATATATATATATATATATATATATATATATATATATA
>NC_058410.1:116753987-116791077 GCF_002201575.2 Neomonachus schauinslandi
ATATATATATATATATATATATATATATATATATATATATATATATAAAGATGTGATATACAAATATCCATTCATCAGTCAATGGACATTTGGGATCCTTCCATAGTTTAGCTATTGTTGATAATTCTTCTACAAACATTGGAGTGCATGTATCCCTTCAAGTTAGTATTTTTCTATTCTTTGGGTAAATACCCAGTAGAGCATTTGCTGGGTCATAGAGTAGTTCTATTTTTAACTTTTTGCGGAAACTCCATATTGTTTTCCAGTGTGGCTGCACCAGTTTGCATTCCCACCAACAGCCTGCATCCCTGTTGTTAATTTCATTCATTCTGACAGCTGTGAGCTGATATCTCATTGTAGTTTTGATTTGTAATTCCCTGACGACAAGTGATGTTGAGCATCTTTTCATGTGTCTATTGGCCATCTGTATGTCTTCTTTGGAAAAATGTCTATTCATATCTTCTGCCCATTTCCTAACTGGGTTATATGTTTTTTGGGTGTTGAGTTTGTACCTTCTTATATATTTTGGATACTAACCATTTATCAAATATGTCATTTGCAAATATCTTCTCCCATTCCATAGGTTGCCTTTTAGTTTTGCTGATTGTTTCCTTTGCAGTGCAGAAGCTTTTTATTTTGATGGAGTCCCAATACTGTATTTTTGCTTTTGCTTCCCTTGCTTCCAGTGATATGTCTACTAAGAAGTTGCTACAGCTGATGTCAAACAGGTTGCTGCCTGTGTTCTCCTCTAGGATTTTTATGTTTCCTGTTTCACATTTAGGTCTTCCATCCATTTTGAATTAATTTTTCTGTATAGTGTAAGAAAGTTGTCCAGTTTCACTCTTCTGCATGTGACTGTCCAGTTTTCTCAACACCATTTGTTGAAGAGACTTCTTTTTCCCATTGGATATTCCCTCTGATTTTGTCAAAGGTTAATTGGCTGTGAGTTGTGGGTTCATTTCTGTGTATTTTATTCTGTTGTATTGATCTATGTCTCTGTGTTTGTGGCAGAACCATGCTATATCAATCACTATAGCTTTGTAATATAACTTGAGGTTTGGAATTGTGATGCCTCCAGCTTTGCTTTTCTTTTTCAAGGTTGCTTTGGTTATTTGGGTCTTCTGTGGTTTTATACAAATTTTGGGATTGTTTGTTCTAGCTCTGTGAAAATGCTGGTGATAGGGATTGCAGTAAATGTATAGATTGTTTTGAGTAATAGACATTTTAACAATATTTGTTCTTCCAAACCGTAAGCATGGAATGTTTTTCCATTTCTTTCTGTCACCTTCAATTTCTTTCATCAGTGTTTTATATTTTTAGAATACAGATCTTTTACTTCTTTGGCTAGGTTTATTCCTAGGTATCTTACAGTTTTAATGCAATTGTAAGTGGGATTGATTCCTGATATCTCTTTTCGCTGCTTCATTATTGGTGTATAGAAATGCAACAAATTTCTATACTTTGATTTTGTATCCTGTGATTTTACTGAATTCATGTCTTAGTTCTAAAATTTTTTGGTGAAGTCTTTTGGGTATTCTATATGGAGTATCATGTCATCTGCAAATAGTGAAAGTTTGGTTTCTTCCTTGCCAATTTGGATGCCTTTTATTTCTTTTGTTGTCTGATTGCTCAGGCTAGGACTTCCAGTACATTAAATAGCAGTGGTGAGAACAGACATCCCTGTCTTGTTCCTGACTGTAGAGGAAAAGCTCTTGTTTTTTCCCCACTGAGAATGATATTAGCTGTGGGTCTTTCATTTATGACCTTTGTTATTATGAGGTATGTTCCCTCTATCTTTGCTTTGTTCAGGGTTCTTATCATTAACATTTGTTGTACTTTGTCAAATGCTTTTCTGTACATCTATTGAGAGGATCATATAGTTCTTATCCTTTCTTTGATTAATTATGGCATATCACAGTGATTGATTTGAGAATCTTGAATCACCCTTGCAGCCCAGGAATGACTCCCACGTGATTGTGGTGAATGATTCTTTCAGTGCATTGTTGGATTCATTTTGCTGGTATTTTGTTGAAAATTTTTGCATCCGTGTTCATCAGGGACACTGGACTGTATTTTCCCTTTTTAGTGGAGCCTTTATCTGACTTTGGTATCAGGGTAATACTTGCCTCATAGAATGAATTTGTAAGTTCTCTTTCCATTTCTATTTTTTGGAACAATTTGAGAAGAATAGACATTAACTGTTTTTTAAATGTTTGGTAGAATTCACCTGGGAAGCCAGCTGGCCTTGGACTTTTACTTGTTAGAAGATTTTTCTTTAAAACATTTTATTTATTTAGTTGAGAGAGAGAGAAAGAGAGTGACAAAGCACAAGCAGGGGGAGGGGTAGAGGGAGAGAGAGAGAACTGAGCAGGGAGATCTGACAGAGCAGCTGAGATCATGACCTGACCTGAAGGCAGCCGCTTAACTGACTGAGCCACCCAGGCGCCCCTGTTGGAAGATTTTTGATTACTGATTCAATTTCTTTGCTGGTTACCAGTCTGTTCAAGTTTTCTATTTTTTCCTGTTTCAGTTTCAGTAGTTTATATATTTCTAGGAATTTATCCATTTCTTCCTCGTTTGCATGGAACAACAAAAGACCCTGAATAGCCAAAGCAATTCTGAAAAAGAGAAAGAAAACTGGATGCATGATGATTCCAGATTTCAAGCCATATCATAAAGCTGTAGTCATCAAGACAGTATGGTACTGGCACAAAAACAGACACATAGATCAATGGAAAAGAATAGAGAGCCCAGAAATGGACTCTCAACTCTATGGTCAACTAATCTTCGACAAAGCTGGAAAGAATATCCAATGGAAAAAAGAAACCAGCCTCTTTAACAAACGGCATTAGGAAAACTGCACAGCAACATGCAAAAGAATGAAACCGGACCACTTTCTTACATCATACACAAAAATAAATTGAAAATGGATGAAAGACCTTAATGTGATACAAGAATCTATCAAAATCCTAGAGGGGAACAGAGGCAGAAACCTCTTTGACCTTGGCCGTAGCAACTTCTTACTAGACACATCACCAGGCAAGGGAAACAAAAGCAAAAATGAACTATTGGGAATTCATCAAGATGAAAAGCTTCTGCATAGCAAAAGTAACAAACAGCAAAACTAAAAGGCAGCCTACAGAATGGGAGAAGATATTTGAAATTGACATACTGATAAAGGGTTAGTATACAGAATCTACAAAGAACTTATCCAACTCAACACCCAAAAACCAAAAAACCCAGTTAAGAAATGGGCAGAAGACATGAATGATACTTTTCCAAAGAAGACATCCAGATGGCTAATAGACACATGAAAAGATGCTCAACATCACTCATCATCAGGGAAATACAAATCAAAACCATGATGAGATACCATCTTACACCAGTCAGGATGGCTAAAATTAACACAAGAAACAACAGGCGGTGAGGATGCAGAGAAAGGGGAACACTCATGGACTTTTGATGGGAATGCAAACTGGGGCAGCCACTCTGGAGAACAGTTTAGAGGTTCCTTAAAATATTAAAAATAGAACTACCCTACAACCCAGCAATTGAACTACTAGGTATTTACCCAAAGGATATAAAAATAGATTGAAAGGGATATATGCACCCTGAAGTTTATAGCAGCATTATCAGCAATAGCCAAATTATGGAGAAGCACAAATGTCCATCGACTGATGAATGGATAAAGAAGATGTAGTTTATATAAACAATGGAATATTACTCAGCCATTGAAAGAATGAAATCCTGCCTTTTGCAACAATGTGGATGGAGCTAAATGTATTGTGTTAAGTGAAATAAGTCAGTCAGAGAAAGACAAATACCATATGATCTCATTCATATGTGGAATTTAAGAAAGAAAACAGATGAACATATGGGAAGGGAGAAAAGAAAAAAAGGAGAGAGGGAAATAAGCCATAAGAAACTATTAACAATAGAGAACAAACAAGGTTGATGGAGGGATTTGGTGGAGCTGGGCTAGATGGGTGATGGGTATTAAGGAGGGCACTTGTTAGGATGAGCACTGGGTGTTGTACGTACGTAATGAATCACTAAATTCTTCTCCAGAAACCAATATTGCACTGTATGTTAACTACCTAAAATTTAAATTAAAAAAAAATCTAAGGAGATACAAAAACAAACAAACAAACAAACACCTCTATAGGATACTATTATAATTATTTTTTAAGTTGATATATTTTAGAATGGTGCACTTATTTACCACTTCCTTTATTCTTCATTTCTCATTTCATCCCAGACTTTATCTGGGGTTACTTTCCTTCTGCCTGAATTATATCCTTTAGAAATTTTTTCATTAAAATAAATTTGTGGCAATAATCTTGATTTTTGTGCATTTGAAAATGTTTTCCTCACTGGTGAAAGATAGAGTCACTGGGTTTAAAATTTCAGGTGAGCCATTATTTTTATTGAAGACCATGAGAACATCATCATACTTTTTCTGTTTTTCACTATTGCTTTGGAAAAGTCAGCAGTTTGCTTAATTTTCACTTTTAAGAAAACCTGCATTTTTTTTTATAGTCGTAACCATTTTTATTGTTATGTTAATCACCATACATTACATCATTAGTTTTTGATGTAGTGTTCCATGATTCATTATTTGCGTACAACACCCAGTGCTTCATGCAGAATGTGCCCTCTTTAATACCCATCACCAGACTAACCTATCCTCCCACTCCCCTCCCCTCTAGAACCCTCAGTTTGTTTCTCAGAGTCCATCGTCTCTCATGGTTCATCTCCCCCTCCGATTTCCCTCCCTTCATTCTTCCCCTCCTGCTATTTTCTCCTTCTTCTCCTCCTCCTCCTCCTCCTTCTCCTCCTCCTCCTCCTCCTTCTTCTTCTTCTTCTTTCCTCTTCTTCTTCTTCTTCTTCTGCTTCTTCTTTTTAACATATAATGTATTATTTGTTTCAGAGGTACAGATCTGTGATTCAACAGTCTTGCACAATTCACAGCGCTCACCATAGCACATACCCTCCCCAATGTCTATCACCCAGCCACCCTATCCCTCCCACCCCCCACCACTCCAGCAAGCCTCAGTTTGTTTCCTGAGATTAAGAATTCCTCTTATCAGTGAGGTCCTATGATACATGTCTTTCTCTGATTGACTTATTTTGCTCAACATAACACTCTCCAGTTCCATCCACATCATTGCAAATGGCAAGATTTTATTCCTTTTGATGGCTGCATAATATTCCATTGTATATATATATATATGTATACCACATCTTCTTTATCCATTCATAAGAAAACCTGCATCTTCTCCCCTCTGGCTGCTTTGAATATACTCTCTTTGTTTTAGATATTCTATTATTTTACTAGGGTGTATGTCTAGGATGTTTTCCTTTTCACACTACTTGGGATATTGTGAGCTTCTTACATGTGTGAATAGGTGTTTCATCAGTTCTGGAAGCTATATTCAGAAGAGGTAAGCACCATCATCAGTTCTCATGAAGGATTCTTCAACTTCTTCCATACCCAGTGCTAGAGTCTGGCTGGCTGGCTGGCTGTGGCATAGACTCAGTTTTTACTAGAGGGACTATTGACCCATAATCAGCTGATGGCTACCATGGTTACACAGTGGTATTCTGCACCTTCTATTGAGTGGTGATTGTATATGGCTGTAGGATTTTTATGTAGTGAGCTTTTTGTGCCACTGAGATGCCTCATGGCTTCTGTTTGGGGGATGGTGCTATAATAATGAATGGTAACAAAATTGCCTTTGAGTTTAATGGCTGCTTCTTTTCATGTTTGCCACATCTGCTACAGTAAAAAGATCAGAACATCATCACGCAGTTACTTTTGGGCAGTTTTATAACAAAAACATGATCAAAATATCTTCAGGGCTTCGTGTTTGAAATGAGAAAATAAATTGAAGATGATACTAAAACACAACTCTCAACTACAGACTTTCCAGAGGAGCTGTTACCCAGAGATGCTTCTTCAGGTACATCTACAAAAGGTTTCCTTTTACCTAAGGCTTCGTAAGCTACAGAACCTCTCATCCCTACCTTACTGTCAATCTTACAGGCAATTTGTGTGTGGTGGGGGGCTTGGACTTAACATTCAGACACAGTTAGAAGTGATGGTATACCTATGAAGGACATTTTTCATCTTTCAGGTCAGGGTATATGGAAAGCTGAGGTTTACTCTCTGTTGAGTCTGGGCAGCGACCACTAGAGAGCACCATATAAACTGAATTGCAGCAACCTGCTTTCTCTTGGAACTCAATGTATCTCTGCCCAAATGTTGCTGGGTCACCTAGGTATTTTCAGTGTAGTATTTTAAGAACATTTTCATTGAACTCCTTGGAGACCATATCAGACAGCAATTCTGGAAGTTTTCCCAGGTTCTACCTGGGTATAAATTTCAAATCTTGTGAAAATACAGAGGGCACTATCATATCAGTTTATGCCCCATGAGATCAACCTGAATTGTGCCAAGTTTCCTGATTTCGTTTTTGGGAAAATTTGTACAGTTTCAAATTCCAACATTTCTTGGTTAGGAAATCTGTGGAGAGTTTGATTATATCTCTTCACTTTCCCAAGATTTTTAATATTTAGAATTCCTGGGTGATATATAACAGTGATCTGCCAGAGGTGTGCCAAAGATCACAGCATGTCACAAATTTCTCCCAACATTTTGTGAAGAACTTGAACATTCTTGAGAACCTATTTAGAATTTTAAAACTCACTTAATAGCTTAAATCTTTGTCATGGTAGTGACTCTGTCTGTAATAGAGGGGGCAACTAGAGAAACCTTAGAAACCTCTTTATGTAAACAGTCCAGTGAATTGTCCATATAAAAGCAAAATAAGGAGTTTGTTTTTGATGATTTAAAGTGACGTGGTCATAAAACTATTATTGGAAAGAACATGGTAACGTTTAAGGATATTGCAATTAATACCAGCAGTAGCACTGAAGGAAATTATGACTGTTAAAATAATTGAATGTTAAGCTCCTGTTCTGGAAAGAAAATAAACCAACTGGTCTGTATTTTATTTACATGGCAGAACCAGTTGCCTGTAGGGATGATTCTCATTATGCTTTTTGTGTTTTTCATAGCTTAGAATCTGTAAAAGCAGTAGGGATTCCTCAGTTCTGTTGAAGCTTAGAGTCCTAATGTTATTTTCTGCTGTGGTTATTAGAAAGCATTTTCCTCTGGTTAATAATGTAGCCATGGTTTAGATACTCTTCCTTAACTGGCCTCTTTGCTCTTGTTTTAACAATTGAGCAGACTTCTTTATAAACTTTTTCTTTAAGGTCAGGTCCTAATTTTGAATTATGGAGCCTGACAGGGCATCTTTAGTACCCAGATCTTCTTTAGCATCTCTAGATGAATGTGCAATACTGACGACTTTCACTCCTTATCTTGCCTGTGTAACCTATGAAGTAAATGTGTGACCAAAACAGGAATGCTAGGGATATTAATGAAGGGTATATGCTCCAAAGTTTTCAAAATTGTGTCTACAATGTTGTTTGACAGGCACAACACATAGAAAAAGATGTCAAGACAAAAGGTAGAGTAAGTTTACTTTAATATATAGTAAGGATATATTAAGTTTACATTCTTGAGGTTTATCAAGAATGTAACTTCTTTATCAATAGGGTAGATTATTAGTAAAATAATTGCTAGCAGGTTTTATTCTTTATTTTGAAAAAAAAACGAAAAACAAAACAGACAACATTCCAGGACACAGCTTGGAATGACCAGGCAGTTGCTTGCAGAAACCAAATTGGAATTTTAAAAAATAATCTGGCCAGTGTTTGCACTACATAAAAAGATAAATACTTTACCACAGCACAATTTACACCTAGATAAAGGGAAAGAAAATTAAAAACATTTCTTATATGTAATATTATGGAGAGACTATGAGAATTCCTGTTGTTCTCTCTGAAACTACTCAATGTTAAACATTCTGGTTCTAAAAAAAAGTGTTGTTTTAAAGTATTATAAAATACATATAAGCTGAGTCAAAGAATGACATTCAGGAGTTGTGGAAGCCATGTCAACAGACTTCAGTACCGCCATGGTAAAGCCTGGTGCCATCCACACTTCCTCATTGGAGGACAACACTGAGATCTCACTGGAAAAGGTCTTATCGAGTTGGCTATGTCCTAATATGGCCTGTAAATAGCATAGCCTTCTGACAAAAATACATGTCTTCCATGGTAAGAAGAAATTAGTCCTATTTATTTATTTCTAATTATTAATATTTTTCCTTAGGTAAAGGGACCACTGAACTGCTTCTCTTTTTAGTTCCATATTAGTGGTGGTAGCTTTCTGAGAACTACAGAGATTTTGAGACTACTTGGACAAGTGACAGACACTATGCTAACTATGGCTTACTGATAGTGAGGAGCCCATTTTTCTCAGATGTATTGCAACCTTTCAGACTTATTACACACGAGTCCCATTGTGTGACAATTGGTAGGACTCAAGGCATTCCATAATGCTACAAATTTCAATCTGTTTGTTCAACAAAAGTCTGTGCTTCTGATGTCACATGCTTGTTGTCAAGAGTGTTGTGATTTCGTTCCATAAAAACAAATAATGGTCTCATGCATCAAGAGCAGCAACTGTAGAAGTTGTGGACTGATAAATATATTCTTCTAGAAACCAATTTAACTGCCTTTTCCTGAGGAAATAAGCCCTTCCTTGACACCTCACCCACAGCAGAAGTTGAGCAGGATTGCTTCTCCTCTTGCTTTCAGTGAAGAGGTTCAGCCTCAAGATCACCTGCAGGATTGATGGCTGGATGACGGTTGCTACATTGTTTTACCTGAGCTATCTTTATAAGGGAGTAATATTCAGGAAATGTGTGAGATATGTAATATGTTGAACAGCACATTTTTGTTACTCATACATGTATACAACAGACAGAATTTAGGTTATAGTCATTGGCTCATTTTTTTAAAAACTAATTTGTATGATTTGTACGTTATATGTCAATTTATATGAAAAGTTTTGATAGTGTTCTTTTTATGTTTCAGTAAGTTCTTTTTTTTATTATTATGTTATGTTAATCACCATACATTACATCATTAGTTTTTGATGTAGTGTTCCATGATTCATTGTGTATAACACACAGTGCTCCATGCAGAACATGCCCTCTTTAATTCCCATCACCAGGCTAACCCATTCACCCACACCCCTCCCCTCTACAACCCTCAGTCTGTTTCTCAGAGTCCATAGTCTCTCATGGTTCATCTCCCCCTCCAATTTCCCCCCTTCATTCTTCCCCTCCTACTATCTTCTACTATCTTCTTCTTCTTCTTCTTCTTCTTCTTCTTCTTCTTCTTCTTCTTCTTCTTCTTCTTCTTCTTTCTTCTTCTTCTTCTTCTTCTAACATATAATGTATTATTTGTTTCAGAGGTACAGGTCTGTGATTCAACAGTCTTGCACAATTCACAGCGCTTACCATAGCACATACCCGCCCCAATGTCTATCACCAGCCACCCCATCCCTCCCACCTCCCACCACTCCAGCAACCCTCAGTTTGCTTCCTGAGATTAAGAATTCCTCATATCAGTGAGGTCCTATGATACATGTCTTTCTCTGATTGACTTATTTCACTCAGCATAATACCCTCCAGTTCCATCCACATCGTTGCAAATGGCAAGATTTCATTCCTTTTGAAGGCTGCATAATATTCCATTGTATATATATACCACATCTTCTTTATCCATTCATCTGTCAATGGACATCTTGGCTCTTTCCACAGTTTGGATATTGCGGACATTGCTGCTACAAACATTGGGGTGCACGTACCCCTTCGGATCCCTACATTTGTATCTTTGGGGTAAATACCCAGTAGTGCAATTGCTGGATCATATGGTAACTCTATTTTCAACTTTTTGAGGAACCTCCATACTGTTTTCCAGAGTGGCTGCACCAGCTTGCATTCCCACCAACAGTGGAGGACGGTTCCCCTTTCTCCTCATCCCCGCCAACATCTGTCATTTCCTGACTTGTTAATTTTAGCCATACTGACTGGTGTGAAGTGATATCTCATTGAGGTTTTGATTTGGATTTCCCTGATGCCGAGTGATGTTGAGCACTTTTTCATGTGTCTGTTGGCCATTTGGATGTCTTCTTTGGAAAAATGTCTGTTCATGTCTTCTGCCCATTTCTTGATTGGATTCTTTGTTCTTTGGGTGTTGAGTTTAAGAAGTTCTTTGTAAATTTTGGATTTGAGCCCTTTATCTGATATGTCATTTGCAAATATCTTCTCCCATTCTGTCGGTTGTCTTTTGGTTTTGTTGACTGTTTCTTTTGCTGTGCAAAAGTTTTCTATCTGGATAAAGTCCCAATAGTTCATTTTTGTCCTTGCTTCCCTTGCATTTGGTGATGTTTCTAGGAAGAAGTTGCTGCGGCTGAGGTCAAAGAGGTTGCTGCCTGTGTTCTCCTTTAGGATTTTGATGGACTCCTGTCTCACATTGAGGTCTTTCAACCATTTGGAGTCTATTTTTGTGTGTGGTGTAAGGAAATGGTCCAGTTTCATTCTTCTGCATGTGGCTGTCCAATTTTCCCAACACCATTTGTTGAAGAGACTGTCTTTGTTCCATTGGACATTCTTTCCTGCTTTGTCAAAGATGAGTTGACCATTTCTGGGTTCTCTATTCTATTCCATTGATCTATGTGTCTGTTTTTCTGTCAGTACCATGCTGTCTTGATGATGACAGCTTTGTAATAGAGCTTGAAGTCCGAATTGTGATGCCACCAGCTTTGCTTTTCTTTTCAACATTCCTCTGGCTATTTGGGGTCTTTTCTGGTTCCATACAAATTTTAGGATTATTCATTCCATTTCTTTGAAAAAAGTGGATGGTATTTTGATGGGGATTGCATTGAATGTGTAGATTGCTCTAGGTAGCATTGACATCTTCACAATAATTGCTCTTCCAATCCATGAGCATGGAACGTTTTTCCATTTCTTTGTGTCTTCTTCAATTTCTTTCATGTGTATTCTATAGTTTTCTGAGTACAGATAAATCTGGTTAGATTTATTCCTAGATTGCAAATGGGATTGACTCCTTGATTTCTCTTTCTTCTGTCTTGTTGTTGATGTATAGGAATGCCACTGATTTCTGTGCATTGGTTTTATATCCTGCTACTTTACTGAATGCCTGTATGAGTTCTAGCAGTTTTGGGGTGGAGTCTTTTGGGTTTTCCACATAAAGTATCATATCATCTGCAAAGAGTGAGAATTTGACTTCTTCTTTGCCAATTCAGATGCCTTTGATTTCTTTTTGTTGTCTGATTGCTGTAGCTAGGACTTCTAGTACTATGTTGAATAGCAGTGGTGATAATGGACATCCCTGCCATGTTCCTGACCTTATGGGAAAAGCTTTCAGTTTTTCCCCACTGAGAATGATATTCACTGTGGGTTTTTCATAGATGGCGTTTATGATATGGAGGTATGTGCCCTCTATCCCTACACTCTGAAGGGTTTTAATCAAGAAAGAATGCTGTACTTTGTCAAATGCTTTTTCTGCATCAATGAAAAGATCATATGGTTCTTGCTCTTTC
Source organism: Neomonachus schauinslandi (assembly GCF_002201575.2). Taxonomy (NCBI): domain Eukaryota; kingdom Metazoa; phylum Chordata; class Mammalia; order Carnivora; family Phocidae; genus Neomonachus; species Neomonachus schauinslandi. The sequence goes on from NC_058410.1 coordinate 116,765,533, forward strand.
TTTTGTTAATGTATTGTATCACATCAATTGATTTGTGGATGTTGAACCAACCTTGCAGCCCAGGGATAAATCCCACTTTGTCGTGGTGAATAATCCTTTTAATGTACTGTTGGATCCTATTGGCTAGTATATTGGTGAGAATGTTTGCATCCATGTTCATCAAGGATATTGGTCTGTCATTCTCCTTTTTGATGAGGTCTTTGTCTGGTTTGGGGATCAAGGTAATGCTGACCTCATAAAACAAGTTTGGAAGTTTTCCTTCTATTTCTATGTTTTGGAACAGTTTCAGAAGAATAGGTATTAATTCTTCTTTAAATGTTTGGTAGAATTCCCCTGGGAAGCCATCTGGCCCTGGGCTTTTGTTTTTTGGGAGATTTTTGATGACTGCTTCAATTTCCTTAGTGGCTATAGGTCTGTTCAGGTTTTCTATTTCTTCCTAGTTCAGTTTTGGTAGTTGATACATCTCTAGGAATGCATCCATTTCTTCCAGATTATCTAATTTGCTGGCATAGAGTTGCTCATAATATGTTCTTAGAATTGTTTGTATTTCTTTGGTGTTGGTTGTGATCTCTCCTCTTTCATTCATGATTTTGCTGATTTGGGTCATTTCTCTTTTCTTTTTGATAAGTCTGGCCAGGGGTTTATCAATCTTGTTAATTCTTTCAAAGAACCAGCTCCTAGTTTCGTTGATCTGTTCTACTGTTCTTTTGGTTTCTATTTCATTGATTTCTGCTCTGATCTTTATTATTTCTCTTCTCCTGCTGGGTTTAGGCTTTATTTGCTGTTCTTTCTCCAGCTCCTTTAGGTGTAGGGTTACGTTGTGTATTTGAGACCTTTCTTGTTTCTTGAGAAAGGCTTGTATTGCTATATACTTTCCTCTTAGGACTGCCTTTACTGCATCCCAAAGATTTTGAACAGTTCCATTTTCATTTTCATTGGTTTCCATGAATTTTTTAAATTCTTCTTTAATTTCCTGGTTGACCCATTCATTCTTTAGTAGGATGCTCTTAAGCCTCTATGTATTTGAGTTCTTTCCGACTTTCCTCTTCTGATTGAGTTCTAGTTTCAAACCATTGTGCTCTGAAAATATGCAGGGAATCTCAATCTTTTGGTACCAGTTGAGACCTGATTTGTGACCTAGGATGTGATCTCCTCTGGAGAATGTTCCATGGGCACTAGAGAAGAATGTGTATTCCATTGCTTTGGGATGGAATGTTCTGAATATGTCTGTGAAGTCCATTTGGACCAGTGTGTCATTTAAAGTCTTTATTTCCTTGTTGATCTTTTGCTTAGATGATCTGTCCATTTCGGTGAGGGGGCTGTTAAAGTCCCCCACTATTATTGTATTGTTGTCAATGTGTTTTTTTGCTTTTGTTATTAATTGGCTCATATAATTGGCTGCTCCCATGTTAGGGGCATAGATATTTACAATTGTTAGATCTTCTTGTTGGATAGATCCTTTAAGTAGGATATAGTGTCCTTCCTCATCTCTTATTACAGTCTTTGGTTTAAAATCTAGTTTGTCTGATATAGGATTGCCACCCCAGCTTTCTTTTGGTGTCCATTAGCATGGTAAATGGTTTTCCACCACCTCACTTTCAATCTGGGGGTGGCTTTGGCTCTAAAATGAGTCTCTTGCAGACAGCATATTGATGGGTCTTGTTTTTTTTTATGCAATCTGATAGCCTGTGTCTTTTGTTTGGGGCATTTAGCCCATTTACATTCAGGGTAACTATTGAAAGATAATGAATTTAGTGCCATTGTATTGCCTATAAGGTGACTGTTACTGTATATTGTCTGTGTTCCTTTCTGGTCTATGTTGCTTTTAGGCTCTCTCTTTGCTTAGAGGACCCCTTTCAATATTTTTTGTAGGGCTGGTGTTGTGTTTGCATATTCCTTTAGTTTTTGTTTGTCCTGGAAGCTTTTTATCTCTTCTTCAATTTTCAATGACAGCCTAGCTGGATATAGTATTCTTGGCTGCATATTTTTCTCATTTAGTGCTCTGAATATATCCTGCCAGTCCTTTCTGGCCTGCCAGGTCTCTGTGGATAGGTCTGTTGCAAATCTAATGTTTCTACCATTGTAGGTTACATATGTCTTCTCCCAAGCTGCTTTCAGGATTCTCTCTTTGTCCCTGAGACTCTTAAGTTTTACTATTAGATGTCGGGGTTTGACCTATTATTATTGATTTTGAGAGGGGTTCTCTGTGTCTTCTGGATTTTGATGCCTGTTTCCTTCCCAAATTAGAGAAGTTTTCTGCTATAATTTGTTCCAATATACCTTCTGCCCCTCTCTCTTTGTTCTTCTTCTGGGATCCCAATTATTCTGTTGTTTCATCTTATGGTATCACTTATCTCTCGAATTCTGCCCTCGTGATCCAGTAGTTGTTTATCTCTCTTTTTCTCAGCTTCTTTATTTTCCATCATTTGGTCTTCTCTATGACTGATTCTCTCTTCTGCCTCATTTATCCTAGCAGTTATTGCCCCCATTTTTGATTGCACCTCATTAATAACCTTTTTGATTTCGACTTGGTTAGATTTTAGTTCTCTTATTTCTCCAGAAACGATTTCTCTAATAACTTCCATGCTTTTTTCAAGCCCAGCTAGAGTCTTTAAAATCATGATTCTGAACTCTAGGTCTGACATCGTACTAATGTCTGTATTGAGTAGGTCCCTGGCAGTCGGTACTACTTCTTGTTCTTTTTGTTGAGGTGATTTTTTCTGTCTTGTCATTTTGTCCAGAGGAGAATAGATGAATGAGAGAACAAAATGCTAACAGGGCAACAACGTTCCCAGAAAATACACTCTAAACAAATCAGAAAAGACCTGAAACCAGGGGAAAAGAAAGGGAAAGAAAGAAAAAAGAAAAAGAAAATAGAAAAAGAAAAAGATAAAAACAAACAAAAACAGAACAAAACAACAACAACAAAAAACAGAATATGATCAAATATGATCAGGCTGGTGCATAGGTCAGTGCCACACACTAGATTTTGGGTGTATTTTGGTCTGTCAGAAGAAAGTGCCTCCCAAAATTTTAATGAAAGAAAAACTTATATATGTACAAAAATAAGGGTTGATATGATGAAGGGATGGAATATGATGTAAAGATGAAAATTATAAAAAATTTTATAAAAGGAATTGATAAGAAGTTGTTTATAAAAAGAAAGAAGAGGTTTTAAAAAAAGAAAAAAAAAGAGAGAGAATGTGATCAGACAGGAGACTAGAACAAAGCCATACACTAGAGATTTAGGGTATATTTTGATCTGTTAGAAGAAACTGTATCTCACAATTTTAAAGAGAACAACTTATATATATATGCCAAAAATAAGGTTAACTACTATGAAGGGATAGAATATGACTCTAAAAATGAAAAATAAAAATGTTTTTTTTAAAAAAGGGATTGATAAGATGTTGGTTGAGAAAGCAAAAAAGAAAAATTCAAAGAAAAACAGTTTAAAAAAATTAACTTTGAAAGACTAAAGAATCATGGTAAAAAAGCCATGGATTCTATGTGCATTATTCCCCTAGTGCTGGAGTTCTGCCGTTCTCATTGATGGGTACTTGGTCTTGGCTGGCTGTTCTCCCTGATCTTCTGGGGGAGGGGCCTGTTGCCGTGGTTCCCAAATGTCTTTGCCGAAGGGTGAATTGCCCTGCCCTTGCCGGTCTGGGCTAAGTAATCTGCTCAGGTTTGCTCTTGGGAGCTTTTGTTCCCTGCAAGCTTTCCATACAGCTTTGGAGGTCGAGAGTGAAAATGGCGGCCTCCCAATCCCCGCCCAGGAGGAGCTGAGAGCTCGGGGCCCCCCTCCTCATTGAGCCCCCAGAGAAAAGCAGGCACTCCCATCTCCCCGGTCTCCGGCCGCACTCTGTGCTCACCCGGCCTGTGACTGAGCGTTTCTATCTCTGGCACATGACCCCGTGTGGAGTCTCCAAACCCAGCAGATCCCTGTGGTGCACTCCCACGCTGCTCCTCCCAGTGGAGGAAGGGGAGTTTCCCTGGATCTGCCACTTGTTGGGTCTCTGCTGGAGGAGCAGTGGCCTGACTGTACTGCAGGTCACAGTTTATGGCAACCCCGAGCTGAGAGCATACTCCTTGGCTCTGTCTCTGCAGCCAGCTTCCCCTCTCTGATACCTGGGAGCTCTGCCACACTCAGGCACCCCCCAGTCTTTATGTGACCCAGAGGGTCCTGAGACCACACTGTCCCACGAGGTTTCCACCCCCCGCTTAGCCACTGGAGTGAGTCCCTCAGCAGAGCAGACTTCTAAAAGTTCTGATTTTGTGCTCCACTGCTCTATCACTTGCCAGAAGAGGCAGATGGAGGCCCCTCCCCCACCGTCCATCCTCCCGAATATCACCTCGGATTCACTTCTCTGCACGTCCTGCCTTCCAGAAAGTGGTCGCTTTTCTGTTCAAAGGGTTGTTGCTATTCTTTTCTTTGATCTCCTGTTGAGTTCATATGTGTTCAGAATGGTTTGATCCCTATCCAGCCGAATTCCTGAGACCAGATGAAATTCAGGTCTCCTACTCCTCCACCATCTTGCTCTACCCCCAAGATAAAAAGCTTTTGTTCAGCAAAGGAGTCAACAAAACTAAGTGGTTTTATTTTTCTTTAATTCCTTGTCTCACATAGCAGATAGACTCATCTTCAGAGCTGATCAATTCATCAGAAGAATGGTGTCACCAATGATCCTGGGATTTTGTATCTCATTTCTTTATCATACACCACATGTCAGTATTTCTGAAATGGTGGTAGGATGCCTGCAGCCACTTTAGGCTTCATTTTCTTTCATAATTTCCAAAGGCAGGAATAGGGAACTGTTTCTCTTCATATGCTTTTATAAGGGAGAACTAAACATTTTCAAGTGTTCCCAGTAGACCTACTTCCCCCACACATTGGGAGGACCATGTGATTATAACAGTAGTCTCAGACAAACCATGCTTCATCCTTTTGGGTGAGCCTGCTTTCCCAGACACATTGGAAAGATGGGAGCAAATAATCTTCTTTAGAAGGAAATGTTAGATGAGGTAGAGGGGAAAAATTTCATGTAAAGAGCTATAATATCTGGTACTACTAGTGTTAGTAATTTTAATTATTTCCTCATGAAGGATGATAGATTGTTGGTTTTGAGGTTCTTTTTTTTAATACGGGGTATTAAGTGGCAGCTATGAACCCAATTACAATTAAAAACAGCAACTAAGGAAGAGGATTATTTGTTTGTTCTTAGAAGTTAGTGTGCTGATACTTCATTTTTTAAGAAAAAAATATATTTTCCAGAAAATGTTTAAACAAAGACATTAATGAATATTAAGTTTGATAAGATGCTAAAACCTGTTATACATCAATTTTGATAGGTATCATTCATTATTAGTTAAATACCCCGGTACAGCAGAGTCCAGAATTAGATTCTGAACAGTTGAAGTTTAGTTTAAAATAGAGCAGTTCAAACATATACAATGGGGAATGAACAGTCTCTTCAATAAATGGTGTTGGGAAACTATACAGCAAATAAATGAAAATGGATCATTATCTCACTATATACACAAAAATAAACCCAAAATGGATTAAAGACATGATTGTAAGACCTGAAACCATACAACTCCTGGAAGGAAACATAGACAGTCAGCTCCTTGACATTCATTTTGGTGATGATTTTTTGCATTGGACACCAAAGGCAAAGGCCATAAGAGTAAAAATGAAAAGTACAACTACATCAAACTAAAAAGCTTTTGCACAGCAAAGGAAACCATCAACAAAATGAAAATGCAACCTACAAAACAGGAGAAAATATTTGCAAATCATATATCTGGTGCGGGGTTAATATCCAAAATACATAAAGAACTCATTCGACTTAATAGTAAAAAAAAAACCCAATCAAATTTAAAAAATGGGCAGAGGATCTGAATACACATTTCCCCAAAGAATACATACCAGTGAACAACAGGCACATGCAAAGATGCTCGATATCACTAATCATGAAGAAAAAGCAAATCAAATCCACAATGACATATCACTTTTTGCTTGTTAGAATGGCTATTATCAAAAAGACAAGAAATAACAAGGGTTGTTGGCAGGGATGTGACAAAATGAACCCTTGTGCACTATTGGTGTGAATGTAGATTGGTGCAGCTACTATGGAAAACAGTGTGAAAATTCCTCAAAAAGATTAAAAATAGATGTTTCATAAGATCTAGCAATTCCTCATCTGGGTATTTAATCAAAGGAAATTAAAACACTAGGGACACGTGGGTGGTTCAGTCAGCTAAGCATCTGCTTTCAGCCCAGGTCGTGATCACAGGATCCTGGGATCGAGTCCCACATAGGGCTCCTTGCTCAGCAAGGAGCCTGTTTCTCCCTCTGCCTGCCACACCCCCTGCTTGTGCTTGCTCTCTCTCTCTCTGACAAATAATAAATAAAATCTTTAAAATAAAAAGAAAAAAGAAAATCAAAACACTGACTTGAAAAGATATTTGCATCCTCATAGTCATTGCAGTATTATTTATAATAGTGAAGATATGGAAACAATCTAAGTGTCCATCAAGAGATGAATGGATAAAGCAAATATGGTATACATACATCAACAAATATTATTCAGCCATAAGAAAGAATGAAGTTTTGCCATTTGTGACACCACCAATGGACCTTGAGGACATTATGCTAAGTGAAATATGTCACACAGAGAAAGGCAAATTAGAGTGATCTCATCTATATGTTGAACCAAAAAAAATAAAAACCAAAAACCAAAATACAAAAAGCCAAGCTCACAGACACAGAGAACAGATGGGTGATTGCCAAAGGTGGGAAGTTGGGGGTTGTAAAAAGAGTCTGATGTGTGTAGTAGGGTAGCTATTCTTTCTTAGATCAAGAAAATTCCCTTTTAATAGAATTTTAAAAATCCAGATATAGAGGAATGCCTGGGAGGCTCAGTCATTAAGCGTCTGCCTTCAGCTCAGGTCAAGGTCACAGGGTCCTGGGATTGAGCCCCGCATCGGGCTCCCTGCTCTGCGGGAAGCCTGCTTCTCCCTCTCCCACTCCCCCTGCTTGTGTTCCCTCTCTAGCTGTCTCTCTCTGTCAAATAAATAAATAAAATCTTTAAAAAATATATAGAAAAATTAGGTACAAGTGTTGAATTATGTCAAATGATATTTTATTATTCTATCAGGATGGTCGTAATTCTTCTCTCCTTCTTTAACTTAGTATCATAAATTGCATTAATTAATTCTTAAATGTTAAAGCAACCTTGCAGTCCTGGAGTAAATTCCACTTAGCCATGATGTATTGTGCTTTCTTCATATCACTGGATTCAAATGATAATTTTTTCTTAAGAATTTGGCATCTGTCTTTATAAAAGTGATGAGTCTGTGTATTTCTATTGGTTACAGTGTCCTTGTCAGGTTTTCAAATAAAGCTTATCCTGGTCTCACAGAACGTATTTGCAGATGTTTTCATTCTTTTTACTTTCTTGGAAGTTTGTATAAATTAGGGTGGTTTCTTTCTTAAATATTTTTAAAATTTTACTGGAGAGCTAAACCTGGGGTTTTGTTGTGCAAAGGATTTACATAATGGACTTATTTTCTTTATTAGACATGGGACGCTTTATTTTATAAATCATCTGTGAGCTTTGGTACTTTGCACATTTTGAGTAATTTATCCACTACATACAAATTTATTTTTGTGAACTTGTTCATAATATTTATTATTATTACTTCATGCTGAAGAATCTGTGGGACTACAACTAAAGAGAAAATATTTCTGTTACTGGAGTTCCAGGAGGAGGTGAAAAATAAGTGATACTGAAGAAGTTTTTGAGGGGAACTTGACTGAATATTCCAAAATCTGGCAAAAGACATGCACCTAAAGATTCAAGGAGCTTTGTAAACTGAAAACAAATGGTAAGTTGGTCAACATAAGTCCTCACATAATAATAATTGCATTAAATGTAAATGATCTAAAATCATCAATGAACAGACAAACATCAGATTGGGAAAAAATGACCCAACTGTGTGCTGTCTACAACAAGCTCACTTCAAATTTAACAATATGGGAAGACTGAAATAGAAGAATGGAAAAAGATAAGCCAAGACAATAATTACCAAAAAAAGTATGGCTGTATGAGTTAAAGTAGGATTCAGATCAAAGAATATGGCCAGAGATGCAGAGGGACAATATACAATAATCACAATGATAATCTTCCAAGAAGACATAGCAATCGTAAATTTTTATGTACCAAACAACAGAGTTGCAAAGTAGGTGAAACAAAAACTGATAAAACTGAAAGAAGAAATATCAACCATAAGAAAGAATGAAGTTTTGCCATTTGTGACACAGATATACTTGAAGGCTTCAATAGTCTTCTCTAAACAGTTAATGAAACCACTAAACAGAAATTCAGCAAGACTATAGAACTCAACACCATCAACCAACATGATCTAATTGACACTTACAGACCATTCCACCAAACAGGAAAAGAATACACATTCTTTTCAAGTGTCCGTGGACTCCTTGTGAAGATAGATGGTCTGGTGGGGCATATGGGAACTTCAACAAATGCTAAAGAACTGAAATCCTACATTGTTCTTTGGATACAATGGGATTAAACTAAAAATCAGTAACATAGGGGAACTTGGGAGGCTCAGTCGGTTTTGCTGTCCTTCGTAGTCCTTCCAGAATACATGTGAAAGTGTTCCTGTTTCCACATTCCCAGTGAAGTATCATAGTCCCATCCTGGGACCTCCAGGGGTACAGCCTGCTTCCCTGAGGGGAAGGCCTCCTCTACTACTGTCACTCTCTCTCCATATGCCACCATTTGTTCATCCCCAAATGTTTCCGTGGCATGTAGAGCTGCATTTTACTCTGCTAGTTAATGTCTAATTTAATATTAACATAACATCCTTCCAATCTAGTTCAAATGTCCAGGTTAGATTTTGAAACACTTCTACATATTGGTCTGGGCTATCTGCGAATATACCCAGATCTTTATTATTTACTTGAAATCCTGTAAAGAGAAGGAAGCATGCACCTTACAGGACCGAATTCATTAGGCCTTTCCGTCAATGGATTTGGTGTCTTGGGTTACTCCTTTACAGAAGGAGTCTCCTTTTTTAACTTCCCAGGGGAAGAGGGGCATGACTCAAGACCTGGGGTCTGGGCCAGTGGCAGTTGGGCAGGAACTGCCTTTATTCATACCTTTCCTGATTCTATTTTATCATTTGACATTGCAGCCGGCAGGTTACATGCCCTACATAATTCACTATTATCCCACAAAGCAAAGAACACCTGGACATATGGGACTTCAGCCCATTTGCCCTCCGCCTACAGTACAAGTCTAATTATAAAAGAGAATTGTCACGAATCCTTCCCTCCGAAGTCTGGGTCTCTCCATCCTCCAATCAATATTGGGGCCAGGCCTGGGAGCAGAAACACTTCATACATTTCTTTTTTAGAGTTTTGTCCCAGTTTTGCAGTACATGGTCCAGAGGAGTCCCCGCTGAGGATAGCTTATTTCACATCTTGCAATTCTGATATCACCCTGTACCCACTATGGAGAGATGAGTGCAAAGGTGTCCCTTATAGCAGCTCTCTGTCCCCTAGCCAAGGTGACCCTTGGACCCTGTCCTAGAGTGAGAGAGTGGCTGAACACCCTAGGACGTGGAAAGTCAGGGTGGCAGGCATGGCACTCTGACCTGTACCCGGCACCCGACCCTCCCCCTCCTCTGGACTTCTACCGCATGAAACATATCATTATCTTTTAGGTAGCTCAACCATAGTCAAGAGTGCAAACTGGTAACTAGGGATCTGTGGGCAGGTATGTATGGCTTATGGAGGAGGATTCCTTGGGCTCTGACCTCCAGGGCCGGTCTCCATCCTTTTACGTGTCTCAGACACCCCATAGTCATTTATGATGTCCAGGGACAGGCTCAGAGTGCCGGATGGCCAGTCCTTCTGTGAGCTCCCTGGATGAGGCCTGAAATTGGTCAGGGGGAATTCTGTCACATGCATCTTGGGAGTTCTCCTGTGGAACTCTCATTCATTTTGTTTGCACTCAATGCTCTGGTAAGAAAAGCCCAATTAAAGGCTTGGTTTATTTTCAGCAGTAATGCATCTGAGCATCCCTTCTCCTGTATACCTGATGACCTGCCAGCAGGTGGGTTCCCACTGAGGGGTGTATACCCCTAGCTTTAGCATCATTATAGTTCCACACCTTCTGCTGCTGAAACAGGAAATCTTTCCCTATCTGAAACATAACAATCCCAGATGCTGGTGCAGCCAACTTAGGTGGGACCTGGGCAGTCGGGGACTCCCAACCCCTTCTTAGTTTTAATGCCAATGGACCCCAAGGCAGATAGAAGCCCACAAAGTAGTGAATAACTTCCAAGCAGTCATACGAAGAGATTAATCTGATTTTATCATCATGCCCATCTCTGTTTCTGCACCTGGCAATAGAAAAGGTGCTTCACTAGGCAGCAAAAACAGAGAAGTGGCCACCCATCCGAGGCCAGATCAAAGGTGCTCTCAAAGGGAAAAACTTCGGGCACCTGGGTGGCTCAGTTGGTTAAGCGACTGCCTTCGGCTCAGGTCATGATCCTGGAGTCCCGGGATCGAGTCTTGCATCGAGCTCCCTGCTCGGCAGGGAGTCTGCTTCTCCCTCTGACCCTCCTCCCTCTCATGCTCTCTGTCTCTCATTCTCTCTGTCTCAAATAAATAAATAAAATCTTTAAAAAAAAAGGGAAAAACTTCATAATGGGACATACAGCAACTATGGGACATGTAACAAAACCTGTCAGACCAGTCGTGATGCTGCTTCACCCAAGAAAGGCCAAGAGCCCTAGAGAAAGTATTAGGAAGGATGAAAAATGCTTCTCATTCCAAGAGAGAGTCTCATAGTTGAGGTTCATAGTCTCTATCAGTAGTTATAGAGGTTCTGGTGTGGAGAACACTTCCCATAAGAAGAGAGATGCTATAGGAAAGAGAGAAATTGAACTGGTTAGTTCACTTAGTTGGCAGGGCCAACTTTCCCCTCCTGTGCAGGAAGGGGGATTGGACAAGTCATTCCCAGAGGCCTGTCACCTGAATCTTAAGACCTGTGGCTGGGCTTGTTGCTCTTATGTGGGGGACAGGTGCCTGGTGTTTTACAGAAGAGGGCTAAGCAGGGGAGAGAAGTCTCCCAGAACATAAAGACAGAGTCCACATTACTGGCCTTCTGATGAACAAAGTGGGATGAAGTTTTCCAGGCCACGCACCAGAAATGTTACAGGGTTGCAGGGTTCTTGTCTCAAGGAGTCGAAGAATGAATGTCACGGACACAAAAGGGTGAAGTGAAGTGAAAGTTTATTAAGTGAACGTGAGAGAAGAAAGGGAAGAGTTCTCTAGAGTGAGAGGGGTCTGAATGGGTTTTTATGGACCGTCTTTTATAGAAAACTGACCAGGGAACGTAAATCTTCTTGGCATCACCACTGATGGCACCATGATTACTTCTCCTTTGAAGTTTGGTAACTCTCAGTGGTTTTGTAACTATCATGAAAATATCTCGTCTCTGACATTTAAGACAAATGAGGTGGTCTCATTATGTTCCCTCATCTCTGGTTTTGTACGCCTTTTTCCACATCTGAGATTTCTGCGAGGCTGGTCCTGTAGCCTCCTACCTATCTCCCTACCTAGCTCGGCTTGTCCCTTACTCATTACCATGTGGGAGTCTTGTGGCAAATGTAAAATGAATACTTCTGCAACACTGGAGTGGCCTCTAGTCTCCAAACAGTACCCATACCCACAGTGCCCAGCTATGGGGATGTTGCTTGTTAGATGTCCATATGCTAATGTTTTTACTGGTGTTGATGTGGCCATAAGGAGTCAAATTACCTCTCTTACCTCATCCTTGGAGGGAACTTCTGATGACAAAGTCTTTAATATATTCTTTAGGTTAAGCTAGTGGGGTTGCATCTAGTGATTAATCTCTAGCGTAGTGCTGCTTAACTATTTGTTTTACATGTTCCTTTGAATGATAAGCAAGCACTCCTATCCCTTGAGGCTAGGTCTATATGTTCCCTGGCCTATTGGCTGTGCCTGAGGGGGGATATGACTTCTAGTTTTCATTCCTCCATTTGAACTGACAAATGGTCTCCGGCTTCAATTTCCCACTGTCTTTTCACCATTCTCTTTCTTGAGGGATAAGGCAACGATCACTCTAGCTACTTCCTGTTGGAAAAGGGCATAGATCAGGATTTCTGGAATGAAAGTGCCTTGCACCCAATTGCAAATATTCCCTAGTACCAGGCTTAGCCTCCAGCCTTCCTAGAGCCATCATTCTGGAACTCTCATGTATAGTCTTAGCATCTTATTCTGCATTTTATAATGAGGTACATTAGGTCAGTTCAGTTAAGTAGTTGTCTCATTTCAGGAGGTGGTCCTGCAGGTGGGCTTTCAAAGTTAGGCTTATATTGTGCAAGCAGTCAGGTAGAAAATTAGCCAGATATTCAGGAAACCAGAAGAATTCAGGATCCAGCCCAGCTGCATAGATAAACAATAAACATTCAAAGACAATTAGTCAGAACTAGAATCTAACACCCGTGAAAGTGTGTTACTGAAACAATTTTTTCTCACTAAAATCACCCTCATTTCCATCAAAGATAGCCAAATTAAGGTGAATTTTTATGTAAAATAAATCCAGTTATAACAATCTTGGCTTTATTTACATAAGTACAGCAAGAATAGGGAATTCAGAAGATTTTTTAAGTCTTCTTTGCCAGAACTTTTCATAAGGAATTTCAGATTGAGGTTTTAATTGCCTTTTGAGACTAAGAGCCAAGTGAAATACTTAGCATCAGACTCAGCTGCAATGCCTATAGATTTGGGTGAACTCTTCTCCAGGTCCCTCAAATATCCCAGGTCCTGAACAGCTAGGTAATGACTTTCCTTACATACCTGCTAATGCTGTGGGGAATCCTGGAAACAAGATACCAGGGTGATTTTTCCAAGGGGCTTCACTGAGTCCGAAAAGTAAGTCAACCTTAGTTCCTCAAAGCTGTCTGGTCATACCTGAGTTTGTAAATGTCTTTCTCAAATAGGACATTGCAGTCAAAGTCTTAGTGATATGAGCAATGTTTCCTGGTGTCCTGTTCCAAGGAAAACAGATTCTTATGGAGCTTCTGCAGATAAGTATAATTGCCATGAAATTAAGAATACTCCCTGAGAGTTTCCAAATTCTGGAGAAATCAGGTAGGGTGAAAAGGATAAATGTTTGTTTATGAAGAAATATCTTACCACATTTTTATAAGTCAAAGATTAAATAACTCTTACTCTATAGCTACAGTAACCAAGTAAACTTGTGTGATATTGATAGAGAGTTGGATATATGGACCAAGGGACAGGTATATGGATGACAAGAAAATCACATGAAAAAATGTTCATATCACAAATTTTAGGGACTTGCAAATTAACACCATGGTAAGCAATCACTATACTTAATTAAACAGGTTAAAAATAGTGAAAAGACAAAATACTGGCAAGGACAATGTCACGGACACTGGCAAGATCTAGTGAAACTAGGTCTGTCATATGTTGATGGTAGGAATTCTGTTTGTTATAAATGAAATGTTGCCTTTTTGATAAAACTAACAGCAACCTATAGAATGAGAGAAGATATTTGCAAATGACATATCTGATAAAGGGTTAGTATAAAGAACTTATAAAACTCAACACCGCCCCCAAAATAATCCAATTAAAAAATGGGCAGAAGAAATGAATAGACATTTTTCCAAAGGAGACACACTCATGAAAAGATGCTCAACATCACTCACCATCAGGGAAGTATAAATCAAACATCAATAAGATATCATCTCACACCTGTCAGAATGGCTAAAGTCAACAACACAAGAAGCAATAGGTCTTGGCCAGGACATGGAGAAAGGGGAACCCTCTTGCACTGTTAGTAGGAATGCAAACTGGTGCAGCCACTTTGGAAAAGAGTATGGAGGGTCCTCAGAAGGTTAAAAATAGAACTATCCTACAATCCAGCAATTGTACTACTAGGTATTTACGCAAAGGATACAAAAAAAATAATTTGAAGCGATACATATACCGTGTTCATAGCAGCATTATCTACAATAGCCAAATTATGAAGACAGTCCACATGTCTATCAACTGATGAATGAATAAAGAAGAAGTGGTATATATATACACACACACACATACATACAATGGAATATTACTAGGCCACAAAAAGAATGAAATCTTGACATTTACAATGACATGGATGGAGCTAGAGAGTATTAGGCTAAACAAAATAAGTCAGTCACAGAAAGGCAAATACCATATGATTTTACTCCTTTGTGGAATTTTTTTTTATTTTTTTTAAAGATTTTATTTATTTATTTATTTGAGAGAGAGAGAGAGAGAGAGAGAAACAGCATGAGAGGGGATAGGGTCAGAGGGAGAAGCAGGCTCCCCGCTGAGCCGGGAGCCCGATGTGGGACTCGATCCCAGGATTCCGGGATCATGACCTGAGCCGAAGGCAGTCGCTTAACCAACTGAGCCACCCAGGCGCCCTCCTTTGTGGAATTTAAGAAACAAAATAGACAAGCATAGGGGGAAAAAAGAGAGAAGCGAAATAAGAAACAGACTCTTAACTATAGAGAACAAATTGATGGTTACCAAAGGGCAGGTGGAGGGGGCATGGGTGAAATAGATGGTGGGGATTAAAAAGTGCACTTGTGATGAGCACTGAGTGTTGTATGTAAGTGTTGAATTGGTAAATTGCACACTTGGAACTAATATTACACTGTATGTTAACTATCTAAAATTTATTTATTTATTTGTTTATTTTTAGACATTGTTCTCCTATTTATTTATTTTTTTAATGATTTATACATTTAGTCATTTAATTATTCTTATTGATATAAAAGGTAAGTATATTCAAATCATTACAAGCAACGGACATATTATATCTAAAAGTTACATAGCCTGGAGTTATTTAACACATATTTTCAAGAGCATCAGAGTAGAACAATAACTGTAAATGACAAAGGTCTCAAAAATGCCATGTTCCAAGATTTGATGAGAGTTCATTGTAATGCAGGTGACAAGAAATCTGGTTATTTCTGTGACACACAACACTTCCATATGTAGAATTACAAGTGATGACAATATACAAACATATTAAAATTTCAGGAATTTCATATAATTTCTAGGACAGTTTTAGCATTCACCCATGTGATATAACCCAAAAAGGTTTATTATCACTTATCTGACAATGTTTTCTTTGTAATTTGACATACCAAATAAATAAGCCTAATTGGTCAAGGAGACTGCATTTAGAACTGAATTTTTTGGAAGTTTGTCAAAAATATCAGAAGGTTTTAAACCACAGGGCCCAAGAGAATCAGGAATCATAACAAAACTTAAAACTTAATTATAGCCAAGTTGGCAATAATAGATTCTAAAGCCAAAAAACAGATGGTTACAGAGTTGTTAGCAAAATTTAGCTCTTTTAGTATTGAGAAAATTTAACTTTCTTAAGTAATTGAAGACTTGATAAAAACAAAACATAGAAACTGTTTTCCCAGGCAGATAAAGAAAAATCTTTGTTTACAATTTGCTATCAAGAGCAGACCAATGATTAAGAAACCTTTATCATCTTACCTAAGAAATAAACCAGTTTCAATATTATACTATTCTACTTTCCATTTAAAACTCATTTATTCCGATCTTAGTCCTGACCACTCATAAAATTCTTTTCCAAGGATTCCTTTTTCCACAACCTTTTATAAACCTTTAAAAAATATTCAAGTATTTCCCCTCTCTAAGCAACCAGTCTCATTTTAGAATAAAATTACTCTTTTCCTTCAACAAATACATCTCTATCTCTCATAATTTTCTTACCAAGAGCATACATCTTATCTCTGTGCATACAGAGATGTTTTCCTTGGTATTTATAGTTGTTTTATCATTTTTATTAAAACTCTTAGTGCTTAGAAACCTTAATTTTTTGTGAAAACTAAGTAGTAACCAATTGTGAACTGTCTGTGACATCAGAATTCTCTAGACTGGCCAATTTATTAATGTATTTAACAATTTATAGAAATATGTACATCTTTATAGTATAACCTTCCAATAAAGCATCAAACATGTTTACTAACAGACCCAAATTTATATTTAGCTTCTCTGTAATAAGACAAAAGTAGATAAATCTATGTGGGATAACTCGGTGATGGGTATTAAGGAGGACACATGTTGTGATGAGCACTGGGTGTTATATGAATCATTGAGCACTACATCAAAAACTAAAGATGTACTTTGTGTTGGCTAACTGAACATAATATAATAATAATTAATAATAATAATAATAATTGTTTCAATATTTTATCTTATTTGGGAAAGACTTAGATATCCAATGAATATAACCCAGTTTATCTTTTAACCTAGCACACTTCAAAGTTTTAGGTTAACAAAGATTTTGGAAGATATTTAAAGGTTTACTTACAATTTTAAAATCTTATTTACATTGATTTAATTTACTTGTTGTTGACAATTATTCTTAGATTACCCATAAAAACTTTATAAGATATCAAAGTTATTCATTCTCCTAAGCTATATTGGCAAAAATCATTTTGTTTTTATGAAAGCATATCAACTTACTTAAGTAAATATAAGCAGAATAAATGATTTAATTGTAATGTTATATCTATTTTAATTAAACCAATAGCCATAAATTAGTTTTACTATTGAATATTTTTCTGGAGCACATGAACTTGAGAAATAGGTTAGTTTCTATCTTTCTGAGTCTTAGAATGCCTAATTTTTATAAATATTTGCCTTCAAACCAATTGAATAGAGCTATTTTACAAATTAATTTTATCAATAACATCCAGAGGTAGAACAATATCTCATATTTATAACATATATATAAACACAGATATAAAGAGTTAAGATTTGTATTTATCATTGACAAGTAATCTTCTGGAAACTGTGGGTTAGATTTTTTAGAAGTCCCCCACAACTTGCACACCCACCCCACCCCTGCCTGCCACCTCTTTTTTCTTCAGGCTTACAAACAGAGAATGGTTTAGATAAGAGTTCCCAGAGAGGCTGAAGAACTTTGAATTGTTTCTGAGCCTGTATTTCATGTTTTGCAAAGATGTCTTCTTTTTTGAGGTAAAGGTTGCTTTCAATCTCTCAAGGAATTGGGTTGCAACTTAAAAGACGTCATAGGTTGATCCGTCCATCTGACCACTTTCCTTCAATTTGCTTCTCTCTCTCTGGGTACATAGTGCTAATTTGAACTTGGGGAGGAGGCCTTCAAAGAAATTCCTAACAGGCTCTGAATATCAGCTTCCACTCTGGCCAGCGTTTGAGCTCAGAGCCATCATTGCCTTAGCCTGGTGAGGAGAAGGAGGATTCTGATTTTATGTCTCGATCCCTGGCATCTCATTTAAAAGATAAGAAGAAGGTAGAGTAGTAGGAAATATGAAGGAGGTGATATATCTTTGAGCTCAATTTTGTCACTATTTCACTCAGGTTGTTTAGTTTAATGAGCAGCTTTCTCAGCTTAGATGAGCAAATAGACTATTTAAGTAGTTTAAAAGGCCCTCATTAGGCCATTTAAAATCATCCTCTATTAACTTCATAAAACCTTTCTTCTGGCTTCCTTCAGTGAGGATTTCTAGGCCTCAACTTGAGGAGCATTCAACCCCCTGGAGCATTTACCAAAGTGTTCTTTCTCTCAAAACCTTTCATTTGAGCACCCCTCCAGTCCTTGCCATCAATAAGACAGAAAGCACTGATTACTGTGGCAAAGCCTCAAAAGGGCCACCAAGAGCATAAGTATGAGTGCCCCTGCTTATACCAGGTATCTTTTCCCAACCCAGAAGGAAAGACTTCCACTCAACTACTTATCAGCCTGAAAAGCTGCACTCCACCTGATCCTCAACCTGAGGGCTTCAGTTCCCTGCCCGCCCATGGAACTATTCAAACAAACAAATAGCATCTCCTGGGGGGCGGCCAGGGGGCATCTTACCTTCTTGCACCTACATAGTCCTGCCTCTCACAGCCCTGATGATTCACTGTGTTCCTGAGTGCAACCCTCATGGGGCCCTGCATGGAATGCAGTGTCCTTCTCCCTCAGGCTGTGAGTACATGTAGCAAACTGCTATCGATCTCATCTGTCCATGTTGGGTATTGTGTGTTCAGGCATCTCATACTATTTAAGGTGGGGGACACCTCCTTGATGAATAAGAGCTGTTCAGGACACAGGCACATCAGAAGGGAAGAAATAAAACTATCTTTATGCTCATTTGAACTAATAAGAAGGCAGGATTCAAGATCAACAGAAAAAAATCAATTGTTTTTCTATATATAGTAATGAAGGCATAAACCAAAAATTAAAAATAAAACACCATTTAAAATCACTCACATAAAGTAAAGAAAAGAACAGAAACACTAAAGTAGAATTTGAAAAGAATATGCACAGGACTGCTATATGAAATGCTGATAAAAGAAATCAGAGATTTAAATAAATGAAGAGACTTACCAGATTCATCAACTGAAAAATGGAACATAGTAAAGACATTAGTTCTCACTCAAATTGATATCCCCATTTAATGCAATTAATATCCATATCTCAGCAGAATTTTTAATAGTTGTTGACAGTTATTCTAAATTCTAATAGTTATTTTAAAATATATATGAAAAATGAATGTTTAGGATAGATGAAGCTAAATCTGATAAAGAAAAATAAAGCTTAATAATCACCCCAGCCAAATTGAAGACTTTTATATACCTATGGTATCAAGACTAATGGGTGCTGTGGAGGGACAGGCACGTGGACTGATGGAACAGTATAGACAGTCCAGAAATAGCCCCACACCAACTCATTTTTGACAAAGATACAATGCAACTTAATGGAGGATGGATAGTCTTTGCAAACAATGGTATTGGAATACGTGGATATCCATAGGCAAAAACAAAACAAGCAAAATCAAAGGAAAAAGAAAAAGAAAAAGAAAAGAAAAAATGAGATCACTCTTCACACTTTTCACAAACATGCACTCAAAAGAAATCACAAATTTAAATGTAAAGTGTAACACTTCCAGAAGAAAACAGGAGGAAATCTTTGGGCCTGGTGAAGAGTTCTTAGACATGACATCAAAGGCATGATCCAAAAAAGAAAAACATCAATGAAGTGGGCTTTATCAAAATTAAGGACTTTTATTCTGAAAAATATCCTGTTGAGGGACTGAAAAGCTTAGATACAGACAAAGAGAAAATATTTGCACACCCAAAATATCACAAAGAGCATGTGTCTAGAATCTATAAAGGACTGTCAGGACTCCAAGTAAACACACACATACACACACACACACACACACACACACAACTACTCTAATTACAAAATGGGCAAAAGACACGAAGAGACATTTATCAGAGAGAATATTCACATGGAAAATAAGCTCACTGAATGATGTTCAACATCACTAGCCATTAGGAAATGCAAATTAAGAACATGCTATCACTTTATACCTACTGAAACACTTAAAATATGAAATAGTGACAAGGCCAAATGATGATGAGAATACAGAGAACCTGGATGTCCCCTGCACTGACAGGGATGTGAAATGGAAGATAGTCTGTCAGTTTCTTAAAAACTAAACATACACTTACCTCCTGACCAGGAATCATATTTCTTGGCCTTTATGTCAGAAAAATGAAAACTCACATTCACACAAAACTGTACAAAATGCTCACAGCAGGTTTATTTGTCATAGCCCCAAACTAGGAACAACCAGAAGGCTCTGCAGTAGGTGAATGTTAAGCTGTGGTATGTCCATAACACAAAACACTCTCAGCAATAAAAGGGAACAAAGTGTGGATCCACCCAACTACTGGATGGACCTCAAGGGCATGATGCTAAGTGAAAAAGGCCAAGCTCTGAAGGTGCTGTACTGAATGATTCCATCTATCTGACATTCTCCAAATGACCAATTATAGAGATGGAGAGCAGATTAGTGGTTGTCAGGTGTGAGGGTCATGGGGCCCAAAGGGAAGTGGTTGTGAATATAAAGGGTAGCATGAGGGAGATCTCTGTGGTAATGGAAGAGTTCCATGCTTGACTGTGGTGGTCACACAAATGTACCCATGGGGGGAAACATAGGTGTACAACTGCACACACACATTTCACCAATATGTTTCCTGGTTTTGATATTGTATTATAGTTTTTAATATATAATCATTTGGGAAAACTAGGTAAGGGTTACACAGTGTCTTTCTATTCTCTTTGCAAATTCTTGTTAATTATTTCAAAATAAAAAACTTTTAAAGGTAGCCTTCTGGCTAAAATTAAGAACCTTCAAAACACCAAATGCTAGCAAGCCAGGATGCATACAATAGGGGGATCTCATTACTTGCTGATGGTAATGCAAAATGGTACAGTTATTTTGGAAGACACTTGGTGATTTCTTACAAAACTAAACATACTCTTACCTTATAGTCCAGCAGACTCTCAGGTAATTATTCAAATGAATTGAAAACATATGTCCCCACAAAAACTGACACAGGAATGTTTATAGCAACTTTGTTCATAACTGTGAAACTTGGAAGCAAGCAAGATGTCCTTTGGCAGGTGAATGGATAAATTGTGGAATATCCATACAGTGAAGAATTATTTAGCAATTTGAAAAAAAGCTATTAAGCTTTGAAAAGACATGGTGACCTTAAATGCATATTGTTACACGAAAGAATTATGTTAGACTACAAATCTCTTAATATGTATGATTTCAACTGTATGGCATTCTGGAAAAAGGAAAACTATAGAGATCTGTATAATACAAAGAATGAACCCTATTCTAAACTATGGACATCAGTAAATAATAATATGTCGATGTTGGTTCATTAAATGTGGTAACATCAAATGTATCACACTAATGACAAATGTTAATAATAGGAGAAACTGCATGTGCAGCAGGGGGGAAAGATGAGGAAATTTGGGAACTCTTGCACTTTGTGCCCAAGTTTTCTGTAACTTTACAACTGCTCTTAAAAGGTAAAGTATTCTAAACATGTCTTTTTATATGGGAGATATAGATGTTTTCTTTTTTATTCCACATGTGTCTGAGTTTTAGTGTATTCTGTATTGTAAAGTGTATTTATTTTATAATAAAAATAGGAGCTACATAAAAGAAACACCTGTGCCTATTTTCAAATTTTTGAAGAAATGGCCTTGATTCTTTAAGCCATAGATACAGAAACTTGCTATTTTTTAGTAAGTCCTTTAAGGTGTTAAAAGAAAAACTGAGGCATAAGACAATTTTTCAAATGTTTATTTGAGAATATGATTCAAATCTGGCAGTGCCAACACAAAAATAATGAAGAGTTCTGTGACAAGAGCTAGGGGACAGGCTTTGACAGAGCAGATGCAGAAGCAGAACATGGAAATTACATGATTGGCTATATCCTCTTCAGTTATCTTTCTTGGAAAAGCCTATTTGGCTATTGGTGAATTTTGCTGGGATACCAGTGCACAGAAAGGAATTGACTCCAGCTTAGGTTTCAGACTGTTTATTAAATTACCAAGACGTTAAAGCCATCTCAGTCTAATGGCTTCCTAGTAAAATTACTCCAATAATTGTCCTCTTTTGGTCATCCTTGCACACATGAGAGTTGGACCAAAAATTTGATATTAGTGCCACTCTCACTCACCATCAGGGTTAAGTTGTTCTTGTTTCCCTGTGAAACTCATAGGTTATAAGGTCAGGTTCATGGAAGGTATCTGCAGCTTGATAGAGTCCAGGATGGCGGAGGAGTAGGAGACCTAAATTTCTTTTGAACCCAAGAATTCAGCTAGATAGCTATCAAACCATCTGAACACCTGCAAACTCAACTGGAGATCAAAGAAAAGAATAGCAGCAATTCTATGAACAGAAAAGTGACCACTTTCTGCAAGGTAGGACGTGTGGAGAAGTGAATCTGAGGTGATATATGGGATGATAAACGGAGGGGGGAGGGAGCCTCCATCAGCCAGCTACCAGCAAGTGATAGAGCAGAGGAGCACAAAATGGGAAATTTTGGAAGTCTGCTTCAGTGAGGGATGTCCCTCTGGTTGCTAAGAGGTGGGTGGAACCCTCGCTGGGACAGTGTGCTCTTAGAATCCTCAGGGTCACAGGAAGACCGGGGGTGCCTGAGTGTGGCAGAGCTCCCAGGTATCAGAGCAGAGAAGCTGGCTGCAGAGAGTGAGCCAAGGAGTGGGCTCTCAGCTCAGGGTTGCCATAAACCATGATCCGAGGCACAGTTGGGCAACCGCTTTCCCAGCAGGAGCCCAACAAACGGCAGATCCAGGGAGACTCCTCCTTCTCCCCCCAGAAGGAGCACTGCAGGAATCTGCTGGGTTTGGAGACTCCAAATGGCGTCATGTGCAAGAGATAGAAACGCTCGGTCACAGGCCAAGTGAGCATGGAGTGTGGCCAGAGACTAGGGAGAAAGGAGTGATTGCTTTTCTCTGAGGGCTCACTGATAAATGCGGCCCCAGCTCTCAGCTCCATGGCCAGAGATTGGGAGGCTGCCATTTTCATCCTCGTCCTCTAGAGCTGTGCAGAAATCATTCAGGGAACAAAAACCACACAGAGCAAACCCAAGAAGATTTCTTAGCCTGGCCCCTGGCAAGGATGGTGCAATTCTGCCTGGGGCAAAGACATTTGAGTATCAATGCAACAGGCCCCTCCCCCAGACGATCAGCAAGAACATCCAGCCAAGACTAAGTTTACTGATCAATGAGAACTGCAAAACTCCAGCACTAGGGGAATACTGCATAGAATTCATAGCTTTTCCCCCATGATTCTTTAGTCTTTCAACTTTAATTTTTTAAATTTTCTTTATTATTTTTTTCTTCTTCTTTAAATTTTTCTTCTGTCCTTTTTCAACCAACTTCTTATCATCAATTCCTTTTTTAAAATCTTTTTTAGTTTTCATTTTTACAGTTATATTCTATACCTTCATTGTATTTAACCTAATTTTTTGTATGTATATATGTTTTTCTTTCTTTAAAATTTTGGGATGCAGTGTATGGTTTTGTTCTATTCATCACCCTGATCATATTCTCCTCCCCACACCACCAATTTCAGGTATCTTCTGACTGGTTTAGTGTATATTTTTCTGGGGTCTTTGTTGCCTTTTAGTATTTTGTTCTCATTCATCTATTCTCCTCTGGACAAAATGAAAAAACAGGAAAACTCACCTCAAAAAAAAAGAAGAGGCAGTACCAACTGCCAGGGACTTAATCAATACAGACATTAGTAAGATACCAGAACTAGAGTTCAGAATAACAACTATAAAGATACTAGCTGGGCTTGAAAAAAGCATAGAAGACACTAGAGAATCCCTTTCTGGAGAAATAAAAGAACTAAAATCTAACCAAGTCTAAATCAAAAAGGCTATTAATGAGGTGCAAAGAAAAATAGAGGCTCTAACTGCTAGGATGAATGAGGCAGAAGAGAGAATTAGTGATATAGAAGACCAAATGATGGGGAATAAAGAAGCCAAGAAAATGAGAGATAAACAACTACTGGGTCATGAGGGGAGAATTCGAGAGATGAGGGATACCATAAAGAGAAACAGTATTAGAATAATTGGGATTCCAGAATAAGGAAAGAAAGGGGCAGAAGGTATATTGGAGCAAATTACAGTGGAGAATTTCCCTAATTTGGGGAAGGAAACAGGCATCAAAATACAGGAGGCACAGAAAACCCTCCTCAAAATCAATAACAATAGGTCAACACCCTGACATCTAATAGTAAAACTTACAGATCTCAGAGACAAAGAGAAAATCCTGAAAGAGGCTCAGGATGAGAGGTCTGTAACCTACAAGGGTAGAAACATTAGATTGGCAGCAGACCTATCCACAGAGACCTGGCAGGCAGAAAGGACTGGCATGATAGATTCAGGGTGCTAAATGAGAAAAATATGCATCCAAGAATACTATATCCAGGTAGGCTGTCATTGAAAATAGAAGGAAAGATAAAAAGCTTCCAGAACAAACAGAAACTAAAAGAAGCTGCGATCACCAAACCAGCCATACAAAAAATATTGAAAGGGGTCCTCTAAGCAAACAGAAAGCCCAAAAGTAACATAGACCAGAAAGGAACAGAGACAAGTACACAGTATACAGTATACAGTAACCGTCACCTTAAATACAATACAATGGCACTAAATTCATATCTTTCAATAGTTACCCTGAATGTAAATGGGCTAAATGCCCCAATCAAAAGACACAGGCTATCAGATTGCATAAAAAAAACAAGACCCATCTATATGCTGTCTGCAAGAGACTCATTTTAGACCCAAAGACACCTCCAGGTTGAAAGTGAGGGGTGGAAAACAATTTATCATGTTAATGGACACCAAAAGAAAGCTGGGGTGGCAATCCTTATATCAGACAAATTAGATTTTAAACCAAAGACTATAATAAGAGATGAGGAAGGACACCAATCCTACTTAAAGGGTCTATCTAACAAGAAGATCTAACAATTGTAAATATCTATGCCCCTAACATGGGAGCAGCCAATTATATAAGCCAATTAATAACAAAAGCAAAGAAACACCTCAACAACAATACAATAATAGTGGGGGATTTTAACACCCCCCTCACTGAAATGGACAGATCATCTAAGCAAAAGATCAACAAGGAAGGGGGGGCGGAGCAAGATGGCAGAGGAGTAGGAGACCTGGATTTCGTCTCCTCTCAGGAATTCAGCTGGATAGGGATCAAACCATTCTGAACACCTACAAACTCAACAGGAGATCGAAGAAAAGAAGAGCAACAACTCTCTCATCAGAAAAGCGACCACTTTCTGGAAGGTAGGACGTGCGGAGAAGTGAATCCGAGGCGATATTCGGGAGGATAGACGGCAGGGGAGGGGCCTCCGGCGGCCGCTTCTGGCAAGTGATAGAGCCACGGGGCACAGAATCAGAACTTTTAGAAGTCTGCTCTGCTGAGGGACATCACTCTGCTGGCTAAGCGGGGGGTGGAACCCTCCGGGACAGTGTGGTCTCAGGACCCACGGGTCACAGAAAGACCGGGGGTGCCTGAGTGTGGCAGAGCTCCCAGGGATCGGAGCAGGGAAGCCAGCTGCAGAGGCGGAGCCCAGGCGTGGGCTCTCAGCTTGGGGTTGCCATAAACTGTGATCTGCGGCACAGTGGGACCACTGCTCCTCCAGCAGGGACCCAACAAGCGGCAGATCCGGGGAGACTCACCTTCCTCCCCCGGGAGGAGCCGCGCGGGAGTGCGCCGCAGGGATCTGCTGGGTTTGGAGACTCCACCCGGGGTCGGGTGCCAGAGATAGAAACGCGCGGTCACAGGCCGGGTGAGCACGGAGTGCGGCTGGAGACGGGAGTGACTGACAGCTTTTCTCTAGGGGCTCACTGAGAAGCGGGGCCCCGAGTTCTCGGCTCCTCCGCGGCGGAGATTGGGAGGCCGCCATTTTCACTCTCCGCCTCCAAAGCTGTACGGAAAGCTCGCAGGGAACAAAAGCCCCAGAGAGCAAACCCGAGCAGATTACTTAGCTGGGAGGGGG
>NC_058410.1:116811077-116821133 GCF_002201575.2 Neomonachus schauinslandi
TGCCCCACAGCTGCCCTCACAAATCATGAGGGGAAAAAACCCCTATATATTATGGATTATCTGATCGCATCTAAGGGCTTTGAAGATTCTCTGACACTGACTTCTAGACCACTTGGAAGAGACCCACAGCACAGTTTTGCCCTGAGATTGTTAAGGAATACACTTCTTGGAGGCAAAGGAATGCGCCAGATGAGAGGTCTACAGTATCAGTCTCTGCTGAGAGTCTGGTCCTATGATTTAGGCTTGTCGTCTCCTCTTTCAGAGGAAAAAACTAGTATGATGTTTCTATGCCTGCCCTTTGCTGGCTGTCATAGTAATTTGTTCTTATAAGGTGCTCTCAGTAAACATATGGTAAACTTAGAGGCATTTTATAGAAAAGCATTTCATATATTGTAATAGCAGCTTCAACCCAAGGTGCTGCTCAGCAACTTATGATATGGCTTCATTCTAAAACACTGATTGGTTCTCCTCATGAGATTACCAAATTCGGGAATCTTTAGAAAATACTTTCATTTCCCTTTCCCTGTGACAGGAGAGAAGTTCCTATCCAGACGCTACTCATGGTCCCCTGTCCCTATACTCTAGCTTCCTATGTCTGAGGGGATTTCTGAGAACACCTGAGTGAGGTCTGAGCAGTGACGTCAAACGGTGAGCGGCCACTGTACTAGTCAGAGTTCAGTCTGACAAGAGAAGATCCTGTGAGACACTCTACATAGAATTGTTACAACTCATCTGTATTACAGGGAATTATACCTTTAAAGTGTCAGAAGCCTGGGGGAGCCCAGGTCAGAGCAGACCCCATACTCTAAGGGGTCAGGACCCTGAGGGAAGGCACTGTGGACATCTCAGCTCCTCTAGAGCCACAGGAAGAGGACTGTGTTGGCAACACAGGGCTGTTGCCAAGACTCCTGTCTGTGACGCCCCGTGTCTACTGCACGAGATGGCTTCAGCCTACCTGCCACCCCCCAAATCTCATAATATTAACTTTTACTGGCGGTGTGTAGGCCACGTCCAGATCCTGGGACAAGGAGAGTCTGGGGAATGTAATACTCTTACTTATATTCCCTGTGGTACAGAGAAGACAAAGAAGCTAATGGGAATTTTTGAAATTATTAAATGCAAATATGTATACCTCACTCTTGTTCCTCCCACAGCACAAACTTAGAACCAGAGGGGTGTTTAGGGGTAATAGGTTAAGGCTTGGAAATGAGACAGCTTTCACATGGAACCTAAAGCCACAAGTGTGCGTGTGTGTGTGTGTGTGTGTGTGTGTGTGTGTTGGGGCAGGGGGAAGTTAGTAATTTGGAATTCACATTTCAGAATATTTCCCTGTTAGCCAACCACAGGTTTCATTGTTATGATATGAGCATCTATAGTCAGGTTGTTTTATAATTTCCCAAGTTTTTTTGTCTGTTCTAAAAGGCACAAGCTAAATTCAATAACAGAGATTGTGAAGGAATAGATTAGGTTGATAAATCACCACAGAAGCCTAAGAGTGGTTGCCTCCAATAGCTGCCCCCATCTGGCCAATTAATGGTTTGACTCACTCAGCACCAGCTCCTGTATTTTATGCATTCTGGAAGCTTGTTTTCAGAGTCACTTCTAACTCCGCATCTCATCTTTGGGGCTCCAAATCCAGCACAAAGCCCAGACATACAGGACATTCCATTTACAATGGAAATGCTGTTTTGCAATGCAAAGTTTTTCCATCTTCTGAAAATGTGCCTGCCCTCACCTGTGAATCCTCCTTTCAGCTATTCTCCCAGGAATAGGAAGTGATTTTACTCCACTGTCCATGTAAGACAGAGTCAAGAAATGGCATTCTTAAATATCATACTCTATTGCATGAGGTCTAAAGAGTGGAATCTCATCTAGGTCTGAATGATTTTATAGAATGCAGATGTGTTTGCATGCAGACACCTACATTGTTTGTGTGTGTTTGTGGTGAGGAGAGCTGGGAAAGTCTCCATTTTCAATCAATCACATTTATATAATTTTTGTTTAACAATTAATTCTTGAAGATGTTTTATTAATGAATTTGGTCAGCAATCATAGCCAAGGAGCTGGGTTCTAAACATGCAAAACTCTCACAGAGAACTTAAGAAGACAGGGAGTGTGAAGATGAGAAGTTAAGAAATATGAAGAATGAGGGGTGCCTGGGTAGCTCAGTCAGTTAAGCGTCTGCCTTCAGCTCAGGTAATGATCTCAGGGTCCTGGGATCGAGCCCCGCATCGGGCTCCCTGCTCCACCGGAAGCAGGCTTCTCCCTCTCCCACTCCCCCTGCTTGTGTTCCTTCTCTCTCTGTATCTCTGTCAAATAAATAAATAAAATCTTTAAAAAAAAAGATATGAAGAATGAATCATTAGGCCCCTGACCAACTGGTTTAGGGGAAGGTGGTAGAAAATGACAAAAAACAAACAAACAAAACAAAAAAACAAGAAAAACCCCAACTAGTTAAAGTTTCAAGTCTAAATGTTGTGAATGAGTGAAGAAAATTTTTACACAAAAATAGAAGTTGTAAGGAGGACGTGTCTCTTATTTGCACTGAATGTGGCATGGGTCCAGCATGGAGCCTGAGGGGAAATGTTAGTGAACACAATAGGCTGGGGGAGAGCATGAGTGGATAAATGGCATCTCAAGAACAGATCATTTTTGTTGTTGTTGTTGTTGTTTTACAGATTTTATTTATTTGTTTGAGAGAGAGAACACCTGAGAGGGGATAGGGTCAGAGGGCGAAGCAGACTCCCTGCCGAGCAGGAAGCCCGATGCGGGACTTGATCCAGGGACTCCAGGATCATGACCTGAGCCAAAGGCAGTCGCTTAACCAACTGAGCCACCCAGGCGCCCTCAAGAACAGATCATTCTAAGAGTTAGGATTAATACATGAGAGGTGGTTAATGCTGAATAAGGTGTTAGAAAAACTAAGAGTAATGATAGAGAATAACTTATATTTTAGATTTCTGAGGTTTCTTTTGAACTTTGAAAATTTTAAGGTAGAAAGAAAGGAGAGAAATAGGCCAGAGGATTGTTCATGATTTTAGTGGAATTCTTTTTGGTTCACTTTTTCTCACCAATTGAAAATACTACTAATAATAGCTATCATATTAAATCTTACTATTTTATTCACTAGATAATAATTGTATTTCCAATTTATTCTGAGAAACCTGGGTTTTAAGGAAATCTAGTCTTTTGTTCAAGGTCCCACTTAGGGAGTAGGCACAGTGGAATTGAACCCAGGGTTTGGATGGATCCAAAGTTTACATTCCACAGTGATTGGTCTCCTAAAAAAGGATTAATTAAAGATAAAAATTAAATGTGCAAAAAATAAATCAAGTCTCTCATCGTGTAACCAGTAACATGTGGAGCCAAGAACAAGTCTATTCAAAACGCTAAAACCACTTCAACCCCCAAAGCAGTCTTGGGAGGGGATGACAGTTCTTTTCTCTTGTACACTGTACTTATAGGTGAATATTTCGAAGGTTCTCAGGAAACATCTTTCCCTGGTTTTTCTAATCCACAGTAAAAGTGGTACCAGGCTTCTGTCTTGTGGTCAATGGCATATAATTCTTCATATTGGCATTTGAGTATTCAGGCAGCTTATGAAAGGTCAAAGATAATAATTCAGGATGCTTTAACTTTCATTCCTCATGTACATGTTTAAAAATACTCAGGTGTGTTTCATCTAATTAGGTTGCTTAAATGCAATTTAAAAACATTTAAAGTCGGTTTATAATAATTATCATCATGATTTTTTTGATAAGCACACAAAATATGGAATGTGCTGCTTTTAAATAATTAGAAAAATGAAACGATGTCTAAAAAAGAAAAAATTAACTATAAATCACTTTGATTCTTCTGAGTAAATGCTCAACACCCTTTCTAATTCTCTATGACAAATTTAATCTTAGGCTAATTTTCTAGCTGTTTTCTGGAAATCTGATAAAGAATGAGTGTCAGCGGGATTTAGAGACAAAATTGCCTGTGGCAAAAATGGCCTTTGCTTGGTAAATTGTATCTTGCCTGGGAGGAATACTTGATGAACTGTGGGAACCCACAGTTTGAGCATCACTGAATGCGGTGACCCTCGTATTGGGCATGCCCTTGCAGGGGGACGGAAAGTTATGTTCACGGAGGTGTTACTATGGCTCCAAGGTTGATGAGGAGGCTAAGCCAGGGCAGACTCTACTCCCATAGGTGTAAATTCATCTCCTTGTAACCTAAACTGTCACTTATGGATGGGGCGGGCAGAGACTAGCACCTGGACTGCATTATGGACTTTTTCAAGAGTATCTCCCACTGAAGAGAAACATCTGATGCTGACCCCTATGCTTTGATTTCTGTCTGTCATCCTATTGATGAATCTGAGAGCCATGTGTAGCCTAGGGTAATCATGTGATCTGAATATTCAGTGTAAGAAGATCCCCTGGGTCTTGATATATAGACAGTTTTCAGTTTATTTCTTTTATTTTTGTACACATATGTGTGTGTGTGACATGGTATCCATGAAAATGTATATATATAATATATAAATTATGTTATCTTATAAATATATATAGTTTCCTATGATATTTTTGAAAATAATATGCATATTTTCATAGCTTTGACATAATTAATCTCGCACCTGCTGTTTTCAGATTAGCTTTCTTTTTGTTACTAAACAATTTACATTAAATAAACATAACATAATTGTCTAGGGATAAGTGCATAGAATTTTAATGTATGTTTTACAGGATGCCAAAATTAAATCTTGCCATTTGCAACGACATGGATGGAACTAGAAGGTATTATGCTAAATGAAGTCAGTCAATCAGAGAAAGACAATGATCTCACTGATATGTGGAATTTAAGAAATAAGGCAGAGGATCATCGGGGAAGAGAGGAAAAAGTAAAACAAGATGAAACCAGAGAGGGAACCAAACTGTAAGAGACTCTTTTTTTTTTTTAAAGATTTTATTTATTTATTTGACAGAGAGAGAGAGAGAGAGAGCACAAGCATGGGGAGCGGCAGGCAGAGGGAGAGGGAGAAGCAGACTCCCTGCTGAGCAGGGACCCCCGATGCGGGGCTCAATCCCAGGACCCTGAGATCATGACCTGAACCAAAGGCAGATGCTTAACCGACCGACTGAGCCACCCAGGTGCCCCAAGAGACTCTTAACCACAGGAAACAAACTGAGGGTTGCTGGAGGGGAGAGGGGTGGAGGGATGGGGTAACTAGGTGACAAACATTAAGGAGGGCACATGATGGAATGAGCACTGGGTATTATATAAGGCTGATGAATCACAGACCTGTAGCTCTGAAACCAATATTACATTATATGTTAATTAATTGAATTAAAATAGTTTTAAAAAAAAGCAACCCCCCCCCAAAAAAAGAAAGAACTCTTACAGAATAGCAAAAGAAGGAGAGCTCGTATCCGGCTGGGTGATCAAAATAAGTTTTATAGAAATTACTGGGAGTAAAACTATGGATCTACTACTCTTTTCTGTGGCAATTTGATAATAGTATGCCTTCTTCTTTGTCATTAGTTTCTCTTAGCATTGCAAGTCACTGCATTATTTTTCTGAAAATGGTAGCTGCTTGCCTGATGTCTTTTGCTTTTGTGAAGTGCATTACTTAATGGATGTTGGACTGTTTCTAACGTTACCTTTTTTTTTTTTCTTTTTCCAGACTGGTGTTCAGTTCATTCCAGCCCTAAAAGTTTATTTAGCTCTGCTCTAAACTTCCTGGCACTGTGATGTCCAAAAACTCAGCTCATCTATTCTGTGTGTGATACATCAGCCTGGTACTCTAGAGAGTTTGGGGGAATTTTTAGTATATTTATTTATCTCTTGGTACGTGGAGCTGTGTTTATGCCTCATATTAATGGGTTGTGCACAGTTTTTAATGGGAAAAGCACGACTTTACTGACATTTTCTGAAAAATAAATTCACTTCCGGCTGGAAAAAAAATAAAAGATGTCAAAATTTTATGGTGAGAGATTTCTGGTTTTAGGACAAGATGGAGTAGATATAATTCTTCCTATTCTTTTTATTAAGTACAGCTAAAGATAAGCAAAAGGAGATTCCGAAAGGTGGAGAAAAGAAGGCAGATTGGCTCTAGTCCTTGGGACTGAGGAATGACCTATGATGAGTTCCTTTTCGCCTAATATGTTCAGGAGCAGGTGCTGGAGAAAGTGGAAACTAAGGAACACCAATAGGCACAGACAAAAATGTTCTAAGGAAATTATCTTTCTCCACCCCCCAAAAATACAGGAAAGGGCAGCCTAGCAAGGCAGAACATGTAGGCAATAACCACACTACTCTACTACAGAAAAAATCTGTGTCCCGCCCTCCGATTTCAGGTAGCAAAGGCTGAGTGGGGAGCCTAGACTACCACCCATCCTGGCCTTACCTGTTGGGACTGTGTCAGAGGAAGCCTACCTGGGATCCAGGACTTTCCCCACTGCCTATCACTAATAGGCCACTTCTCAGGGTGGGGTGATGTTGTCTGTAGAGTTGGTGTGCTTGGGGGTGGCAGAGGCCAAGCTGGGGATGGTGGCCTTTCCAGGAAGAGATCCATGAAGGGTATGGATGTCTGGCTGGTGTTTAACTCTGAGTATATGTGCTAGAGGCCTGGCTCAGGTTGGAACTACAAGGATGGGCCCTACTGCTAGGTGAGCAGTCTCAGTGAGCTCCATCGGAATATGATGGGTGCACCTCGCAAAGGAACATGCAGTGTCCATGACCAAGCTTTGTGGGGACTCCATTAATAATGCATATATATTCTGGACGCATTGATAGGCTAATTATAGGGACATTTATGGATGCTAGCTTCTCAATCCAGACATCACCCATTAAAATTATAGTAAGAACATTAGAGCACAAACCTACCAGCTGGATGGGTCTGATTTGTTCACACTGGGAGAGCCTTTCTGCTTGGGATATAATTTGAGACTGGTTTAAGGACAAAGTGATTCATTTGAGCATCACTTCTAATGGTACCATTTAATGTAGAGGGAGGTGAACTCTTGGTCAGAATTCATGGCCAGTGACACACTGGCTGAAACCCTTCTAACCAGGCCCGTGAGTGCCTGGTGCTCAGCCATCCTGTTGTGCAATTGTATCCCTGGCTGAATTTGTTCCAGTACACCTCCGGAGACAGCATGAGGCCCAAGGAGTCTACTAGCAATCTTATTATCCTGCACTACACAGTAAGAGTAATAACCACGGCCAAAGAGTGTACTTGCACTTGAGTAGCTTGTGGGGTCCTTCTTCAGGTGAGCAGTATGGATACTGAATGAGGGAGAGGCATATCTCCTTTGGAGCAAGAGCTCCTTTACCTCTTCCTCTAAGGAGCCCTAGGGGCCTGGCCCACCTCTGCTGAGAGCAGCTGCTTAATCCTGAGGTTCTTATATGAAATTCACTTTCTAATGTGGCTGGCATGCACTAGGTGCTTCTTTTCCTATCTCTGAGATCCACACAGTTCCACTAGTGGGTCCTGAAACATAATTTCAATCTGCAAAATTTCCAATGAATTTGGTTTAATTAACCAGCCTTTTAAACCTGAATAGTGAGGCAAACCCAGTGGCCTTAGCTTCATGACTGGCACTGGGCCATCATCTGGGCTAATAAATCTGTATAATCATGATCTCCAACAAATTTGGTAGGTGTTTGTGCCCTTGGATTCTCTATTATAAGAGGGTCATACTGCACAATCCACCCTTGATTGGATAGCTAGGATGTGGAAGATGGCAAATGATCAGACAACAAAAGGTAAAGGACACATTCATCTGATGAGCAGATATGAAT
Organism: Neomonachus schauinslandi; assembly: GCF_002201575.2. Taxonomy (NCBI): domain Eukaryota; kingdom Metazoa; phylum Chordata; class Mammalia; order Carnivora; family Phocidae; genus Neomonachus; species Neomonachus schauinslandi. The sequence continues at coordinate 116,818,866 of NC_058410.1, forward strand.
GACATTATTTTTGATGTCATAGGAGTGGGGGTTTACAAGGAATTGGTATAATTTTATATTGTGTATGAAAATAGGCACCATTATAAGAATTTTTTGGAAATCATTAAACATGAGAATTGTTTTATTTTATTCCCCATTCCCTTTCTTTCTCCTTTTGACTCCTTTTACTTTCCCTCTCTTCCTCATTTCTCCCTCCCCCCTTCTTTCTTCCTTCCTTCCCTCCCTCGCCCCTTCCTTCCTTCCTTCCTTCCTTCCTTCCTTCCCCTCTACTTCTCTTCTTTTATTCTATACATTCTTTTCTATATCTGCTTCATTTTTTTAAATTAAAGGTCTTGTCCAGATGAACATTTCATAAGGCAGGAGGAATGTACATGATGCCTAGAAACTAGTCAGTGAACACAATACTGAGAGAGCTGCAATCGCCCATTGATTCAGTGTGGGAAGAAAAAGGGAAGCGGCCAACCTAAATCTGGAACAACTTGCTATAAAAAGTGAATATTCCCTCTAGAGGTCCGTGACCTTTTTATCCATAACTGGCTTTTCCTAAAACCTCCATCTCTTTAATTCATTACCTATAAATAAATAGCAGGTGGAAAATATTGTGGATGACACAATTCACACAGGATGAATCTTTGTTAACTATAATTAAAACTCAACCACACAAATTTGTTTGCCATCATGGAATGGAAACTTTTTCTACAGACAAGGAAAGTTTACAGCTTGCTTCCCAGGCAGGGTTCAGATCCAGCAGATGACTCTTGTCGTGGACTCATGCATGGCAGCCTGGTGATGGCACCAACTGTGGGCACAGACCACCACCTGCGTCACATCTGGGAATCCCTACAGGCTCCTCTCCCCTACCCCATCTTTATCCTGGCCACTAGAGAATTGAAATGGCCCAATGATGAATAGTGCAGACTGAGAAGTAAAGCTCTTAAACCTATGGAAGAGAGGACCATCCTTAAATTGCCTCAGTATCATAAGGAACAGGAAAGAGAGGGGTAGGGGTGGAGACATGCAGTAGGGTATGGAACAGACAGAAAACTTCAGCTAAATGGGAAAAAAGGCTGATCTTAAACAAGTTACAGGTGTTCTGATTGAAGAGGAATTGGAGGAGGTCTTAGAAATGACCATCTTATTCTCATATTTCCAGAGCAGAAATACCTGACTTATGCAGGGCTTGCCCAAAATCTATTTATTGCCTCAACAGAGTCAATATCATTTTCTATGTCACCATCTATTCTTAATGGGAGCTTTTTCTCTAGTGTTTGTTTCTAGACTCAGGCATTAAAAGACACTTACCTGGCAGTTCTCAGTTCCGAAGCAGATCACCTCTCAGGCTATCAATACGTGCAGGGAACTATGCTCAGGGTCTAAGATATAGGGGCTCATGGCCTGGAGCCCAGGGGCCCCAGAGCAATGATGGTCATGTCAGCTGGAGGGACATGACTTTGTCTGGACAGGGAATTAACTTTTGTTCAAGCTGTAAATCCCCATCCTGCCATCCTTCAGTGATTTCAACCAACTAAATTATCTCCCCTGCAAGTAAAGGAAAATTAGTAACATCTGAGGCCAGTGGTATAAGAAAGTCCCTTGCTGTCCTTTAGTGGAGGGGTTGCAAGGGCCATGAGATCTGTGTGTCACTTGAAGGCACCCAAGTCTGTGTCTCCAGCTCTAAACCTTCCCTGTGCTCTCTCTGAATGGATTGACTCTGTCATGGCTTTCAAATGGCTACTTGTCTCACTATCTAGATTGTCAGTATTATTAAAAGGCTCCCTAAAGTGTGTTTCCACATTTACACAAATAGTTTACTAATGTTCCTTCTTGCTTTGATCACTTTTTCCTCACTTTCCCATAGTAAGATCATAGCCCAAGCCAAGTCTCCTTATCACCACCATTTGGTGATTCATCAAAGTGGCAGTAAGTTTGGGGGTGGGTAGTTCCCCCATATGTTCATAATTAAATCCAACAATCAATGGGTTTAACTTCCCTGTGACATTTAATATTTGTATTTCTTTTGATTTATCCCAATCTCTATCACAGAAAACACTGAAAGAGAGAAAGAGAGAAAGAAAGAGAAAGAAAGTAAGAAAGTAAGAAAGAAAGAAAGTAGAAAGAAAGAAAGAAAGAAAGGAAGGAAGGAAGGAAGGAAGGAAGGAAGGAAGGAAGGAAGGAAGAAAGAAAGAAAGAAAGAAAGAAAGAAAGAAAGAAAGAAAGTAAGAAAGAAAGAAAGAAAGAAAGAAAGAAAGAAAGAAAGAAAGAAAGAAA
>NC_058410.1:116821143-116878333 GCF_002201575.2 Neomonachus schauinslandi
AAAGAAAGAAAGAAAGAAAGAAAGAAAGAAAGAAAGAAAGAAAGAAATCACTAGTTTTTAAAATCCGTGTTTAAATGCTTAGGGTGATATTTCCAGTCTTTAAACTCTCTTATAAATTTTATTTCTTTGCTGAAAGTCACTCCTACTGGCTCTCAATGTTGCTTTTGGAATCAAGAAATCCTACCACTTCGCTTTGCTCCTACCTGGATGGGTAATTTAGGTTTTCAATATATATGGATTGAGCAAACATTGATTATCTTTACTCTGGAAGTACGCATAGTACCTGTTTCTCTGGTGCTATCCTGTCTGTAATGTTTTGATGCCCAGTGCCCGGGAGATGTGCTGCTGCAGCCTCTTACCCCAGTACAAAGCTGTGAGTTTCCCTAAAGGGCCCTCTACACCTCAGCTAGCAAGACATGGGCAAAAGGGATCCCCATGCCTTACATAGCTTGATCCTCACTTGGGCTCTGGGGCTATCCCTGAGATTCTGGGGAAAGAGATGGGGATACAGCAAGCAGGGACTCTTCTATGAAAAAGTGAGAGAAGGGTTGCCACCTTATCCCCTTGGGCATGTACTGCCCATCATTTGGAGGATCTAGTCTTGAGAGGAGCTTCAGTAGCATCAGGGGTCCCTGATGGTGACCTCATATGAATGGTGGAAGTATGTTCCATTCACTTCTGCTTGCATCATGCGACACATGGAGCATGCAAAAGTGTACTCATTAAACAACCAATGCATCATTGAACAATCAGGCACTGGATGACGACACTGTCCCCTGTGTGTCGGGTTGGTTATAATGGCACTCCTTTCCTGTTGCAGTTGGGTAGCATTTCTGTCAGCCTTCTGTGAAACTGATGTCATGTGTTGGAAAATAAGTCAACATATCCAGCTACAGCACCATGTTTTGCAACGGATGAGACAGCAAAGCAATGGATGGTCATGGCGAGCAGCTAGAAACCCATACCTGCTTTTATGCAGAGCTTTGTATCTGTGTCTGGAGACCAAAAGGGAAAGCCAGCAGTGATAACCAGGTACTTAATCAGACTGCACAGAGTCAGAGTGTCTGCTTTATGCTGGCTCCCACCAAGTGAATGTGTAAAGATAAGGTTTCAAGCCAGGGTGAGTGTGCAGTGACTGGTAGTGAAATTAGGATGGAGGGCAGGTGATAGGATTGCTGGTGGCCCCATCCCTACCAGAGGTCCAATACCACAATGCAAGAGACACTGGAGAAGAGGTAGGAGACTCAGACATACATTCTTTTTTTTCTTTTGTGAAGGATTTGGTACCTTGTGGTGAGTTTCCCTGAGAGAGAAGCCTGTTTTTTGGATAGTATTCAAGTTCTAGGGGGCATCTCTCACCCTTGAAAATCTGAGAAGGAAGGTGGCACTGTTCACACGCTCAGCAAACATTAAGATGAAGGGCTTTGGCAAGTTGGAGCAATATTGGTGCAGAAAGTCAGTCCATAAATCCATAAAAAAAATTGGCTCTAAGATTGGCTCCAAGGTGCTAGGGTGCGTGCTAGGGTTTGAGGGGCCGCCAGCATTTTCTTGACGAAAGTTTCTGCCCTATTTCTTCCTCATTTTGTTTTATTGCTTCTCAGCCCACCACAGTGAAAGCTGCCCACGGCGCATGTGGAGCTATTCATGCAAAATTATGTGCAACAGAAAAGACTGAAAACATCCGGATGCCCATTACAAGTGACTGGTTGAACAAATGGAGTACAGCCGCACAATTCAGCACAGTGCAGCTGTTAAAGTAACCAAGGAAGAGAGGGGAAGCAGAAGTCCTCAAAGAGAGGACTTGGGGCTGCGCTCTGCAGCTACTGGTAACTGGAGCAGCAGAAGCTGCAACAGAAGTCAAAAGCTAGAACTAGTTCTGGAAAGAAAGTGTGACTGAGTACTGGAACAAAATATATCTTACCATGGAGAGCTGCCTAATTTCTCCACCCATTCTTGGATTTCCCTCCATTGTTAATCTCCGCTGATTTAGATGTTTCTTCATGATCCCCATCCTCATCTCCACGTCACCAATTCTGCTGAGGCCCTGAGGAGACTGAAGCATATTGGATAGCAGCAATTGTCCTATACTTGCCCCATCCCCCATAATTTATGAAAAGAAGAGGTTGGAAGCGAAGATCTGGGACGTTTTAGGACACAACTCGGTCCCCCTCCCTCACTCTGAAGTCATTGTGCCTACTTGAAACCCAGTGCACGTTCTTGACAAGCCCGCCATCTACTGGTCACATGAGGAACTGCAATAGCCCCCTTGGACGTGGTGGGGAGGGTGGAGTACAAGAACCTACGAAGTTTGGCAGGGCAAGTGGGTGCAAATGCGAGGGGTTTGATAGGTTGATGTGCTTTTCTTTAGCCCTCTTTCTCTCAGCCTTCAGAAGGTTCTCCTCTTTCCAGTGGAGGACATGCTAGCTATCTCTGTGAATGCCCTCTCTGGAGTCCTGAGAGGAGTGGAAAGGCCTTAACACGCTTTCATGATTTTCCTAATTCCCCAAGTGAGGCATCTGCGCTGGTTTGCTAGTTGACTGGTGTGAGTTTCATCGATGCTTGTATCTCTTCTCAGGACTTGACTCCTACAGGCTAAAACCCACAGCAGAATCCATTTATTTTAATTTTGCCGTTTTCAAAAAATCATGGTTGATTTTTGTGATTGTTTTTAAATTCTGTCACTTTTTCATAAAAGTAAATTTAAAAGTAAAACTTTAACTTTAAAAGTACATTAAAATTTTTTTAATCTGAGAAGAATTGGTTTGTCAGACATGTTTTGGATTCTGAGACAGTGATGGATCTGACAGTACAAAGACCTCTTCCTTTCAGACTGTAGGTCTGTCAGAACTAGGATATACCTCAGTCCCCCATCCCTAAATGTTTGGGTATTTCAAGTGCCACTATGCAGAAGTTCTATTGCCTTTTTAAAAAGTTCCACTGATTTTTCAAATCAGTTTCAAAACCTTTGGGATGCTGCAAAGGCAGTCCTAAGAGGGAAGTGTATAGCAATACAGGCCTTCCTCAAGGAATTGCTTCTTGAGACAAGAAAGGTCTCAAATACACAAGCTAACCTTACACCTAAAGGAGCTGGAAAAAGAACAGCAAATAAAGCCTCGATCCAGTAGAAGAGAAATAATAAAGATTAGAGCAGACATCAATGACATAGAAATTAAATAAAAACAAAACAAAAACAGAACAGATCAAGGAAACTAGGAGCTTGTTCTCTGAAAGAATTAATAAAATTGATAAACCTATACCCAGATTCATCAAAAAGAAAGGACCCAGATAAATAAAATCATGAATGAAAGAGGAGACATCACAACCAACACCACAGAAATACAAACAATTATTAAGAGAATATTATGAGAATTATATGCCAACCAATTAGGCAATCTGGAAGAAATGGATGCATTCCTAGAGACGTATAAACTACCAATACTGAAACAGGGAGAAATAGAAAAGCTGAACAGACTCATAACCAGAAAAGAAATTGAATCAGTAATCAAAAATCTCCCAACAAATAAGAGTCCAGGGCTGGATGGCTTTGCAGGGGAATTTTACCAAACATTTAAAGAAGAATTAATACCTATTCTTCTGAAACTGTTCCAAAAAATAAAAATGAAAGGAAAACTTCCAAACTCTTTCTATGAAGCCAGCATTACCTTGATCCCAAAACCAGACAAAGCCCCCACTAAAAAGGAGAAGTACAGACCAATATCCCTAATAAAGATGGATGCCAAAATTCTCACCAAGATACTAGCCAATAGGATCCAACTGTATATTAAAAGGATTATTGCAGTGCCTGGGTGGTTCACTTGGTTAAGCATCTGCCTTTGGCTCAGGTCATGATCCTGGGGTCTTGGGATCGAGCCCCACATCGGGCTTCCTGCTCCGTGGAGAGCCTGCTTCTCTCTCTCCCTCTGCCTATGTCTCCCCCTGCTTGTGCTCTCTCTTTTTTGTCAAATAAATTTAAAAATATAAGGATGATTCACCACAACCAAGTGGGATTTATTTCTGGGCTATAGTGGTAATTCAACATTTGCAAATCAATCCATATGATACACCACATTAATAAAAGAAAGGACAAGAACCATATGATCCTCTCAAAAGATGCAGAAAAAGCATTTGACAAAATATGGAACCCTTTTTAAATAAAAATTCTCCACCATGTAGGGATAGAGGGAATAGGTCTCAACATCATAAAAGTTGTCCATTGACAGATGAATGCATAAAGAAGATGTGGTACATATATACAATAGAATATTACTCAGCCATCATAAAGTATGAAATTTTGTCATTTACAGCAACATGGATGGGACTAGAGGGTATTATGCTAAGTGAAATAAGTAAGTCAGAGAAAGACAAATACCATGTGATTTCACTCATATGTGGAATTTAAGAAACAGAAGAGGATCATAGGGGAAGGGAGGGAAAAATAAGATGAAATCAGAGAGGGAGTCAAACCATAAGAGTCTCTTAACTATAGGAAACAAACTGAGGGTTGCTGGAGGAGAAGTGGGGGGCAGATTGGGTAACTGGGTGATGGACATTAAGGAGAATATGTGATGTAATGAGCACTGGGTGTCATATACAACTGATGAAGTGCTAAATTCTACCTCTGAAACTAATAATACACTATATGTTAATTAAATTGAATTTAAATAAAAATTTAAAAAGAATTCTACTGACTTCTAGTAGCAAATCTATAATGTGGAGAGATTTTTCTAAGAAAGGTAAATCTGAGGAGTGTCCTTGAGGCCATTGCAGTTACCCTATTCTTCTGGCATGAACTTTAGAAACCACAATCTTCATTCCCCTCTCAATGACTCCTCAGTCCATAGGATGTCACTTTGTCACTGATTCTTTGTCTTCCTTGGCCAGATGGCTATGCTGTGCTTCCCTTTGATTTGAACGAACACTGTCACAGTCCTAAGCCCTGGAGGTCTCAGGAGGGGAAGCCCAATTTCATGTCCATGTGTCCCCTGATGAGGCCAAGGTGACACTGGTAAGGTAGGTAGGAGGAGGAGGCATACACACCAAGGAGCCCTCATAGCTGTTTCCTGAGAGTTTATTCTCAGATCACCTCCATCTTGATGGCCTTGAGATATCACAGAGGGTCTCCAAAACAGTCATGGACACAAAAGAACCCAGCAGGGCTTGAGTTAATCTTCAGGTTATTTATATCTTGGAACACAGCACACTGGGGTGCAAGCTTCCCAGAGGTCAGGGTTGTTGACTGGCTCCTATTTAGTCAGCTTCCTCCTGCACCAGTAGCCCCCTGTAGGACTGACCTCTGTCCTTGCTGACCCTGTAATGGGCAGCCTGAACTCATCATTAAAGCCTCAAATATTACTTTAAAGTGAGGGAATCTTTCCCTTTCTCAAAGCCAACTATTTTTTATCCTGTGTCAGAAAAACACATTTGCAAGAGGAACAAATACAAGAAACACTATTTTTAAACAGTATTTCAAAGCCTCAGGCTGCTTCTAAATAGCAACAATGAGAGTCAGGCTTTCTTGTCTGTTGTTGGTCCAGAGTATAAAAGGTGATGGAGGAGGGAGAAAGAGAAAGGCCATGCCCCTTCCCAAAGTGCCCACTGAACTCTGGTGGTACTTGTGAAGAGAGGCCATCATCCGCTTCCCAGCAGCAGCCCTCCCGCAGTGCTCCCGAGTGCTCCCTCAGGGAGCCCAGCATCCGGGCGGGATCTCAGGGCTCTGCCAGTGCTGTCTCCCCTCCTGCCAGAAAGCAAACCAAGAAGACTGTGAAATGACATATTGATGTATCACCAGGATATGAGAGTTGATCATTTTTCTCTCTTTTCCCTGAGAGAACTCTACAGTTATAAGACCCATTGCTATGGGACTCCATGAAATAAATAATTATTATCTTTCTGGTGAGTTGACCTGATAATTCTCAAAAAAGGTTTCTATCAGGTCCCTATGAATAGGAGCTGATGGCCATCACCTTAATTTCTCCAAATTTTTAGCAAGGCTCTGGACACCTCTTGCATTACTGTTTTCTTGTCATTTCTTACCTCCTCCGCTGTTTTATTCTCCCTTCTTTCCACAACGCCACTCCCAATAATGAAACCTATACCGAAATAGGAATTTTGTGTCATGATTATATTCTCACACTACCCTTTTGGGAATATTTTAATATGAGTAGTGCACATAATATCCTTCTCCTTATTTTAAAGCTAAGGAAATGGAAGCCCCAGAAATAGACTTACCAAAGTAAAGCTTATCCAAATTTATATAAAAACTAGAATTAAAATCTCAGACATCATAATCCCACTGTTCCTTTTGCCATACTGACTGAGGAAGTCATGAATGTGGGTCACACATGATGGCAGCATTTGAAGGAGGAAACAGACTGAGTGAATCATGTCTTGAAGAAAAGCCTGTGAAGGAGGAATGGTGAGCATGTCTCTGCTGCCCTCTGGTGACCATGTGGATGCATGACTCTCCTTCCCATCTGTTCTCCCATCCTTGTTCTGCCTGGTCTCCTCAGTGTTTCCTGCCTTTTTCTCCCACGTGTCAACATGTCCCTACAAAAAAACGGACATCCGTAATTCATAGCATAATTCAGACACCGTTCTTATTTCTAAAGTGGAAGACCCTTGAGAAAGTATATGTAAGGGCTTTTTGAGAAGAGATGTACAAAAATTTACAGGGGCTTCCTGAAGTGGGCATTTGCTACTACTGTGATTGACCATAAACAAAAGGCAAAATGGGTACTAAAGAGAATTCCAACATGCTATATAATTGAGATGATGTAGAATATCTGGGAGAATTCCTGGGAGAATTCCAACATGCTATATAATTGAGATGAAGCAGAATATCTGCAATGGGTAGAATATTTTCACACCACAAATTTTTGTATAAAAAATTTCTGGGAGGAGGAGCAAGATGGCAGAGGAGTAGGAGACCTAAATTTTGCCCAGGAATTCAGCTTGATAGGGATCAAACCATTCTGAACACCTACTAACTCAACAGGAAACCAAAGAAAAGAATAGCAGCAACTCTCTGAACAGAAAAGTGACTACTTTCTGGAAGGTCTATTCTGATTTGTTTAGTGTATATTTTTCTGGGGTCATTGTTACCAAGACAGAAAAAAATCACCTCAAAAAAAAGAACAAGAGGCAGTACTGACTGCCAAGGACATAATCAATATGGACATTAGTAAGATGTCAGAACTAGAGTTCAGAATGATGATTTTAAAGATACTAGCTGGGCTTGAGAAAAGCATGGAAGATATTAGAGAAACCCTTCCTGGAGAAATAAAAGAACTAAAATCTAACCAAGTGGAAATCATATTAATGAGGTGCAATAAAAAATGGAGGCTCTAACTGCTAAGATAAATGAGGCAGAAGAGAGAATCAGTGACATAGAAGACCAAATGATGGAAAATAAAGAAGCTGAGAAAAAGAGAGATGAACAACTACTGGATCACGAGGGCAGAATTCGAGAGATAAGTGATAACATAAGAGGAGACAGTATTAGAATAATTGGGATCCCAGAAGAAGAAGAAAGAGAGACAGGAGCAGAAGGTATATTGGAGCAAATTATAGCAGAGAACTTCCCTAATTTGGGGAAGGAAACAGGCATCAAAATCCAAGAGGCACAGAGGAACCCCTCTCAAAATCAATAATAATAGGTCAACACCCAGACATCTAATAGTAAAACTTACAAGTCTCAGAGACAAAGAGAAAATCCCAAAAGCAGCTCAGGAGAAGAGATTTGTAACCTATAATGGTAGAAACATTAGATTAGCAGCAGACCTATCCACAGAGACCTGGCAGGCCAGAAAGGACTGGCAGGATATATTCAGAGCACTAAATTAGAAAAATATGCAGCCAAGAATACTATATCCAGCTAGGCTGTCACTGAAAATAGAAGGAGAGATAAAAAGCTTCCAGGACAAACAAAAACTAAAGGAATTTGCAAACAGAAAACTAGCCCTACAAGAAATATTGAAAGGGGTCCTCTAAGCAGAGAGCCTAAAAGTAACATAAACCAGAAAGGAGCACAGACAATGTACAGTAACAGTCACCTTACAGGCAATACAATGGCACTAAATTCATATCTTTCAACAGTTATCCTGAATGTAAATGGGCTAAATGTCCCAATCAAAAGACACAGGCTATCAGATTGGATTAAAAAACAAGACCCATTGATATGCTGTCTGCAAGAGACTCATTTTAGACCCAAAGACACCCCCAGATTGAAAGTGAGGTGGTGGAAAACCATTTACCATGCAAATGGACACCAAAAGAAAGCTGGGGTCGCAATCCTTAAATCAGGCAAATTAGATTTTTAAACCAAAGATTATAATAAGAGATGAGGAAGGACACTATATCCTACTTAAAGCTCTATCCAACAAGAAGATCAAACAATTGTAAATATCTATACCCCTAACATGGGAGCAGCCAATTATATAAGCCAATTAATAACAAAAGCTAAGAAAAACATTGACAACAATACAATAATAGTGGGGAACTTTAACACCCCCCTCACTGAAATGGACAGATCATCTAAGCAAAAGATCAACAAGGAAATAAAGATTATAAATGACACACTGGACCAAATGGACTTCACAGATATATTCAAACATTCCATCCCAAAGCAACAGAATACACATTCTTCTCTAGTGCCCATGGAACATTCTCCAGAAGAGATCACATCCTGGGTCACAAATCAGGTCTCAACTGGTACCAAAAGATTGGGATCATTCCCTGCATATTTTCAGACCACAGTGCTTTGAAACTAGAACTCAATCACAAGAGGAAAGTCAGAAAAAACTCAAATATATGGAGATTAAAGAGCATCCTACTAAAGAATGAATGGGTCAACCAGGAAATTAAAGAAGAATTTAAAAAATACATGGAAACCAATGAAAATGAAAACACAACTGTTCAAAATCTTTGGGATGCAGCAAAGGCAGTCCTAAGAGGGAAGTATATAGTATACAAGCCTTTCTCAAGAAACAAGAAAGGTCTCAAATACCCAAGCTAACGCTACACCTAAAGGAGCTGGAGAAAGAACAGCAAATAAAGCCTAAACCAGCAGAAGAAGAGAAATAATAAAGATCAGAGCAGAAATCAATGAAATAGAAACTAAAAGAACAGTAGAACAGATCAACGAAACTAGGAGCTGGTTCTTTGAAAGAATTAACAAGATTGATAAACCCCTGGCCAGACTTATCAAAAAGAAGAGAGAAATGACCCAAATCAACAAAATCATGAATGAAAGAGGAGAGATCACAACCAACACCAAAGAAATACAAACAATTATAAGAACATACTATGAGCAACTCTATGCCAGCAAATTAGATAACCTGGAAGAAATGGATGCATTCCTAGAGATGTATCAACTACCAAAACTGAACCAGGAAGAAATAGAAAACCTGAACAGACCTATAACCACTAAGGAAATTGAAGCAGTCATCAAAAATCTCCCAACAAACAAAAGCCCAGGGCCAGATGGCTTCCCAGGGGAATTCTACCAAACATTTCAAGAAGAATTCATACCTATTCTTCTGAATCTGTTCCAAAAAATAGAAATGGAAGGAAAACTTCCAAACTTGTTTTATGAGGCCAGCATTACCTTGATCCCCAAACCAGACAAAGACCCCATCAAAAAGGAGAATGACAGACCAATATCCTTGATGAACATGGATGCAAAAATTCTCACCAAAATACTAGCCAATAGGATCCAACAGTACATTAAAAGGATTATTCACCACGACAAAGTGGGATTTATCCCTGGGCTGCAAGGTTGGTTCAACATCTGCAAATCAATCAACGTGATACAATACATTAACAAAAGAAAGAACAAGAATCATATGATCCTCTCAACAGATGCAGAAAAACCATGTGACAAAGTACAGTATTGTTTCTTGATCAAAACTCTTCAGAGTATAGGGATAGAGGGCACATACCTCAATATCATAAAAGCCATCTATGAAAAACCCACAGCGAATATCATTCTCAATGGGGAAAAACAGAGAGCTTTCCCCCTAAGGTTAGGAACATGGCAGGGATGTCCACTATCACCACTGCTATTCAACATCGTATTAGAAGTCCTAGCCACAGCAACCAGACAACAAAAAGAAATCAAAGGCATCCAAATTGGCAAAGAAGAAGTCAAACTCTCACTCTTTGCAGATGATATGATACTTTATGTGAAAAACCCCAAAGACTCCACCCCAAAACTGCTTGAACTCATACAGGCATTCAGTAAAGTGGCAGGATAGAAAATCAATGCACAGAAGTCAGTGGCATTCCTATACACCAACAACAAGATAGAAGAAAGAGAAATTAAGGAGTTGATCCCATTTACAATTGAACCTAGGAATAAATCTAACCAAAGAGGCAAAGAATCTGTACTCAAAAAACTATAAAATAGGAAAGAAATTGAGGAAGACACAAAGAAATGGAAAAACGTTCCATGCTCATGGATTGGAAGAGCAATTATTGTGAAGATGTCAATGCTACCTAGAGCAATCTACACATTCAATGCAATCCCTATCAAAATACCATCCACTTTTTTCAAAGAAATGGAACAAATAATCCTAAAATTTGTATGGAACGAGAAAAGACCCCAAATAGCCAGAGGAATGTTGAAAAAGAAAAGCAAAGCTCACGGCATCACAATTCCAGACTTCAAGCTCTATTACAAAGCTGTCATCATCAAGACAGTATGGTACTGGCACAAAAACAGACACATAGATCAATGGAACAGAATAGAGAGCCAGAAAAGGACCCTCAACTCTATGGTCAACTCATCTTTGACAAAGCAGGAAAGAATGTCCAATGGAAAAAAGACAGTCCCTTCAACAAATGGGGTTGGGGAAAATTGGACAGCCACATGCAGAAGAATGAAACTGGACCATTTCCTAACACCACACACAAAAATAGACTCCAAATGGTTGAAAGACCTCAATGTGAGACAGGAGTCCATCAAAATCCTAAAGGGGAACACAGGCAGCAACCTCTTCGACCTCAGCCGCAGCAACTTCTTCTTAGAAACATCACCAAAGGCAAGGGAAGCAAGGACAAAAATGAACCATTGGGTCTTCATCCGGATAGAAAACTTTTGCACAGCAAAAGAAACAGTCAACAAAACCAAAAGACAACCGACAGAATGGGAGAAGATATTTGCAAATGACATATCAGATAAAGGGCTAGTATCCAAAATCTATAAAGAACTTCTTAAACTCAACACCCAAGGAACAAATGATCCAATCAAGAAATGGGCAGAAGACATAAGCAGACCTTTTTCCAAAGAAGACATCCAAATGGCCAATAGACACATGAAAAAGTGCTCAACATTGCTTGGCATCAGGGAAATCCAAATCAAAACCTCAATGAGATACCACCTCACACCAGTCAGAATGGCTAAAATTAACAAGTCAGGAAAAGACAGATGTTGGCAGGGATGCAGAGAAAGGGGAACCCTCCTACACTGTTTGTGGGAATGCAAGCTGTTGTAGCCACCATGGAAAACAATATGGAGGTTCCTCAAAAAGTTGAAAATAGAGCTACCATATGACCCAGCAATTGCACTTCTGGGTATTTACCCCAAAGATACAAATATAGGGATCCGAAGGGGTACATGCACCCTGATGTTTATAGCAGCAATGTCCACAATAGCCAAACTATGGAAAGAGCCAAGATGTCCATTGACAGATGAATGGTTAAAGAAGATGTGGTATATACATACAATGGAATATTATGCAGCCATCAAAAGGAATGAAATCTTGCCATTTGCAACGACGTGGATGGAACTGGAGGATATTATGCTGAGCAAAATAACTCAATCAGAGAAAGACATGTATCATATGATCTCACTGATATGAGGAATTCTTAATCTCAGGAAACAAACTGAGGGTTGTTGGAGGGGTGGGAGGGATGGGGTGGCTGGTGATAGACATTGGGGATGGTATGTGCTGTGGTGAGCACTGTGAATTGTGTCAGACTGTTGAATCACAGACCTGTACCTCTGAAACAAATAATACATTATATGTTAAAAAAAAAAAAAAAAAAGGAAGATAGCAGGAAGGGAAGAATGAAGTGGGGAGGAACCGGAGGGGGAGATGAACCATGGGAGACTTGGACTCTGAGAAACAAACTGAGGGTTCTAGAGGGGAGGGGCGTGCTGGGATGGGTTAGCCTGGTAATGGGTATTAAAGAGGGAACGTTCTGCATGGAGCACTGGGTGTTATACGCAAACAAGAAATCATGGAACACTACATCAAAAACTAATGATGTTATGTATGGTGATTAACACAACATAATAAAAAAAAATTTCTGTATTTTCTCTTACTGATCCTTATTTTTATGTCAAACACTATAATGTCTTATAGCAGAGGAATTAAGGTAGTAATTTCTGGGGAAACTCAGTGGCATTCACAACAATTAATAATTTTTAACAGCCCTCTGCCTAGGGTTATTTCTAAGTCCTAAGGTAGAGATGATGCGGGGTTGGTATGGAAGGCTGTCCTCATATTTCCACCATGACTCCGTATGTCTTGGTTACATCTTACCTCCTGGTGGTCACTGTCCTTCCCACACTGGTGATGATGGCTGTTCTTTTCACAACATCACTGTCCTCTTGCTGTATCATTCCACACCAGCGTTCTTAGTAGCAAACTTTCCCTCCATATTTGAGCCTTACAAGGCCCACCTCTTCTTGCCTTGGGTGACTTTCCTTTGCTGCTTCCATGTTATTGTGGGAGAAGGAAGTGTGTGGCACTGTAGCCATTCTGGGAACCAGAGGTAGTGGGCACTTCTCCTATCTACCAAATTGAGAGAGAGAAAGTGTAAAGACACAAAGTCCTCTTTCTCCACAGTGGGAAGGGTCTTCATCTATACTGAAGGATGAAAGGAAAAAATCTTACATTAAGAATAGTAATTTCGGGCGCCTGGGTGGCTCAGTTGGTTAAGCGACTGCCTTCGGCTCAGGTCATGATCCTGGAGTCCCAGGATCGAGTCCCGCATCGGGCTTCCTGCTCGGCAGGGAGTCTGCTTCTCCCTCTGACCCTCCCCCCTCTCATGCTCTCTGTCTCTCATTCTCTCTCTCAAATAAATAAAATCTTTAAAAAAAAAAAAAAGAATAGTAATTTCAAGTTAGGTGCCCAAATATGGGATTATCATAACAGGGGAGGGAAGACACTTCAGGAAAAAAAATCAGCTCAGGCCATATCACATCATAATATCACAAATGCTTATATTTTATATTGAAATAAACATCTAAATTAAATTTTATTTTATTTTTTTAAAGATTTTATTTATGTATTTGAGAGAGAGAGAGAGCAAGAGCGGAGGGAGGGGCAGAGAGAGAAGCAGACTCCCCGCTGAGCAGGAAGCCTGACTCTGGACTTGATCACAGGACTCTGGGATCATGACCTGAGCTTAAGGCAGACACTTAACCGACTGAGTCTCCCAGGCTCCCTAACATTAAATTTTAAATTATTCTGGAGAACTCTTGAATCCCTGAGAATATCTCTGCAGAACCCCAGGGGAACTTGTGCTCTGATTCAAGAAAATTGACTTAAGGAGAATTTAAGGGAAAATCTAACCTAAACAAGAATACACACCAAAAAGTGTCTGTAGCCTTACTCATTATAATTTTTGTGCCCAAACATTTGGTTGAGAAGTTTATTAAATTTCCATAGTATCTGGGAGTCAATATCTGACTCAGCAAAGGGGGATAAAGAACCAAGATAAAAAGAGCAATAAACTTGCACATATGAGACCTTGGCTGGGTGCCATGATGCTGGGAGAGTAATCCCTTTCTCCGGCCTCTGTTTTCTCACCAGTAAAAGCAGGGATGGGGCATTTGCTTTTCAATCTTGCTTCTAACTCTAAGCCCTAGCAAACTGCATTCAGGTGCAAACTTGACACTGATGTGGGAGGTGGAGAGAAGGGTGAGGACAGATCTCCAGTTCCAGGTGCTGTGTGAAGATCTGACTGGAGATGGCAGAGACTGGGTGTCAAATGGGGCCCAGCAGTAGTGCCCTGGCTTTCTGAGGTTGGTGAGGAGTGCTAATGTCACAGTTGTGTCTGCAAGCCTGAAGAACTCATAACTGAACCCAGTCAAAGTCCACATGTCTGAGTTTCACTTTTCTGCAGATTATAGCTGGTAGAAGGTGAGCATGATATTCTGATTGGAATCTCATGTTCAGGGTGGGCCTCCTGGACTAGGCTGTCCGTTCAGCTTGGGTGAAGCAGCACAATCTCCCTTCACCCAAAGCTGGGGGCCCCAGGGGTCTACCTCCATGCTGTCTGGCAGTCCCACAATTCTCACTCTGGTCAGCACCCCAGGACCCTGACCTGCCTTTGGACACCTGCTGTGTGGATGAAGGGTACACCTGAGACCCACTGAGGAGAAGACCCAGCAGCCCCCGGTTTTATGCTGAAGGAGAGAGGAGACACGTGAGTGGCTTGACGAGTCCCTGGTGGAGGATGACCAGGGAAGTTGGGGGAGTCGACTAGGATGAGGAAGTGGGGCATGTGGACAGTCAGCACCCACAGGGAAACTCTGCCACTTGCCATAATACCTTCCACTTGCATCTGATACTCGTACCCCACTCCGTGTTTTTCAGTCTACCATAACTTATGTGATCCTCATATATTGCTGTGCAGCGGGCCAGGTGAGAGTACTAGATTACAACTCAGAACAGCAGGATCATGTTATTCATTTGTCATGCATGATGTTGTGCTGTGTCTGTGGGCCTTGTTTGTCTCTCATGTGCTGATGACACAGCAGAAACAATGTTAGGAACGAGTGTCTCCATCAGAGAGGAGAGACAGGAGAGGTTCAAGAAAATAAAGTGAGATTCTCGGGGTCATAGAAGTAAACACAAAGTCACCTTGTCTCCTAGAATTATTTTACTTTGCTTTCTGTCTACAAAAATGTGTTAACATATGATCAGTTATATCTATTTTTAAAATTAATATAGATATATAAACTTCAAACTTTGTGAACTGAATAAATTTATTCTCACCAGTTAATTACTGTGGTCACTTGGCATTTTGAGAATTTAACATTTGAGGTTTTTTACTGAAAAAAAAAAAACACCTCTAATGATTCATGACATGTAGTAATTTGTAATTTTCTTTGGTGTGAATTTTAACAGTACATGCATAGACCTTGGAATTCAGAATTGTTATTCACCTAAAGCCTCAACACAAACCACCACTTATCACTCACTTATCATCCCATCTTAATACATACACTTTATCCAGAAAATTAAATGAAACATGGGTTTTTGAACATTCGATGGTACATATACATATTAGATCACATCTCTTGACAATACCAAAGTTTTACCATATTTAGTAGCAATGGCAGTTTTAGAAGATTCTAAGCCTATGTTCAAATGGTAAAATAGAGATGTCAAAAACCTGGTAATGAAAATGTTTTAACTTAAAGTTTGCAATATAAGTCCAGTTGTTTATTTAGTAAAAATCTGCCAAAGATTTTCAGCATACTGACAGCAGATGGTCTATGGTAGTGTTTTTCCTTGGCATTAATGACATGTTAAGCTGGATAATTCTTTGCTGTAGGAGCTCTCCTGTGAATTGTAGGATGTGTAGCAGCTCATTGGATGTCCCCTTTCCTCAGCTGTGACCACCAAAAATTTCTGCAGGCATTGCCAAAGACCCTCCAAGGGCAAGACTCTCCCTTTTCCCATTCAGAACCCTATCTAAGGCAGTTTTCTCCCTGTTTATATTTGCTCATGAATTTCTCTCTGAGCACCAGTGAAGGGTAAGGTACATTTTCACACCTTTCTTCAAAAGCTTCATTAATTTGAGCAATTTTTTTCTAGTTGCATTTGTAGGTTTTCCCCCTGCTTTAACATGAAAGACCTAAAGGAACACACATCTATAAACTGGTTTGTAGCAAATGTGGGTCCTTCTTAGTTCACATGACTGAGGGATGGTGCTTGGCATGACTTTTGCAGGCTGTATTTGCTCTTACTGGGTAGAACAAAACATTTCTGCTTTTCACAAGTGGAGGCATCAGCAATCTCCTTCATTCAGAGGGGAAGTGACTGTCTCCAGTGGCGAGCTACAGATGGTCTATGCTATCTCCTAATGCTTGGCCCCATTTTCATATCGATCTTTGAGCGCTCTTGTGTGTCTAAGTGTTGTGGCTGGGCTTGTATCAGTTTCCCTAGAGGTATTTTAGATGAAAGTATGCATCATTTTAAAAAGCAGTCATAATAGAGTATAAATAATCTCCTGAACCACTTGGTTTATAATCCCTATTTCAGTGACTGCTGCTTTTCCCTTGCCCTATAGAATTTTACTGGTATTAGTTTCTGGGTAAAGAGAAACAATCGCCAGCTTATTGTTGCTCCTGAACAGGTTCTTCTAGTTGGTGTGAGCAGTAAGATGCTGGACACGTCAGATGGAATGAGTCTTAGGCTTCTTCCACTCTGAATTTTTCAGTTTTCAAAATTTAAAGCTGGCATTTGATTTTTGTCCTGGTAGTTTTAAAACTTTTTAGCTGTGTGGAAGCATTTTTATAATGCTGGTATAATGGGCGTGTTGGGTTTGCCGATCTCTGCAGTTTGGCTATTTCTTTTACTCATTCCTTTGTGTTCCAAGACGACAATGAAAGACCATTTAGGGTAGTTTCCTTGGTCTCTTCCTGCAGCCCCATTTCCTTCACTTTCCAAGGTGTGCCCCGGCCCTTGGGTTCTCCCAAGGCACTAGCGATGGCTTCCTGGCTGAAGAGTGAGGATGCAGAGTCTTTCTGTTCTTTCCTGTACACCTAGGAGAGGGTGGTGATGAAGAACTTTGCAGGAGGGGCTGGGAGGAGGGCAAGGAAAAACATTTGAATCCTACTATATAATTTCTGCATGCTCAGAATAAATGGACCTTAGGAGATTTTTAAAAACATATAAATATTATTGTCCCTTGAACTCAGGAGGGCTTTTCATTTCAATCAGAAATCTTCCCTCAAGCCTAAAAAAATAGTTTAAAGTATAACACATGAGGTAAGGGGTCAGAAATGATCAGTAACTGCAGAGAAATTGAGCCACGTCCATTTCCTTGTTTGATTGTGGAGGGGTTATGTTGATTCCTCATTGTGTCTATGTAACTGTTGGAAACAACAGAATGACCTTGCTCCATTATAGTATCATTTGGGTGTACTCATATTTTTCTTTTGTGTTTGCTGTAGGGAGAATGGTGGATTTTCCAGGATATAGTCTGTCTGGTGCAGTTGCCTCTTTCTTCTTCGTACTGCTCACCATGAGGCAGCCAGGTAGGATATCCTTCTTCCCTTTACTGTATATCTAAATGTCCCAGTGTTACAGTCCACATGCAGAGTTCCAAATCAAAAGGGCTAGGACAATATTAGGACTGGGGGTCCAGGAACCAATGCATCTGTGTTCCAGAAAGGGTCCTCCACTTCTAGCTGGGTTACCTTAAAAAGTGACTTGAGTGCCTTCTGCCTTAGTTTCCTCATCTTTGTGATAAGAATAACAACATACCTATGTCTTAAAGGCTAGGACAGGCTTTAGGATTAAATGAGGCTGCACATGAAGAAGTACCTGGGACACATTAAGTTATTCATCCATTTTCCTGCTTCCACACAGGACAGAACTTTGGTGGCAAGGAAAATGGCTGCTTCTTACCACAAACTAAACAGCATAAAAATACTTGGAAACAAGAAATTAGAAGATTTCCAAGAAATGGATTTGGAAATCTCAGTGGCTGAATTGTACCTTATTAAAAAAGGGATTATGAAAATTCAGTGTCAGGGGGAAATACCAGAGTCCTAAGGAAAATACAACATGCAGAAATGGAAAAAACATTGGACAGGGCACCAGAAGGCTCAGGCTCCAGACTGAGGGCTGCCAGAAACTACGTGATGTGACATGAGGCTGTCCTGACCTCTGTATAATGCAATTTCCTAGCCTATAAAAGAAGTCAACCAGATGGAATGACTTCAGATCTAGCTTCATATGTGGATTCCATAAATGAAGAATGGAAGCAGATCTCCACTTAAGCTCTGTAGTGACCTTTTGACCAGCATCTATTTGATATTCATCAGCAAGTGAGCAAGTTGAAGTTCCTTCCTTCTTAGGATGATTGGATGTGGCAGAGAAAATACAAATAGCTCTGGAGCATTTTAGGATAAGGAAGAATATAATATATATGACTTTTGAGATTATTAAACATAATAACATGTGGAATTATTAAATATCCCTTCGATTTGCACATAATGACAAGAGGTCAAACATGACTCAAAATTTGATTAAAAGTTTCAAACTGTCTAGACAAGCCACTGCCCTTAATCCACCACAAAATGTCCTTGCACAAAACTGCATTGTACATACAAAGCTCCAGTAACTGGAGCCTTGCCTACTCCAGACCAAAAATTTTTTAAAGTTAAAAAATAATCCCAGGTCCTTACCTAGAACCAGAGCAATCCTGAAAAGCTGAAAAATCTAATGAATGAATTTATTACCTAAATTTTAGGAAAATGATTATGCAATCAGTCACTAACAATATGAGTGGAATCACTAACTATAAAATAAATTACTATAAGATATAAAACAAATCACTAACAAAGTTCTCAGTGTAAAAAATCAATTTACACATTGACTTATTAGAGAATAAAAACAACCCAGAGAAGGTGGCTTTAGTATCTTAAAGATAAAGAAAATGAGATTCCAAATCTCAAATCTCACTGAAAATAATAGGTTTGCTCCCCAAATCACACAGCTGGTGACAGATTTAGCACTAACACTCAAATTTTTGAACTGCGTGTTATTTTCAGTACTACACAGAATTGTCTTTTTAACAGCCAAATGTGCAAACCATCATGCTGGATTTCTCTAAATCATTGAAAATAAAGCCCTCCCTCCTCCAGGTGCCTCCATTTTGATAGGTTGGACATCCCAAAGCAAGTATATTAATCTTCCAATTGGCATTTCCTGGTTCCTCTTTTTCACTCTGTTTTGTAGATAACTGGAGAGTGATTGGTTCTACACATCCAATCCTGGCCAGGATTGGGGAAGATGCTCTACTAACCTGTCAGCTCCTCCCCAAGAGGACCACAATGCACATGAAGGTGATATGGTACCGCTCGGAGCCCAGCACACCTGTGTTTGTATACTGGGATGGAGCTGATGTGACTGAGATGCAGATGGAGGAGTACAGAGGCCGGGTAGAGTTGATAAAGGATGGCATTCATGAGGGAAATGTGACTCTGAAGATAAACAACATCCAACCATCTGATAATGGGCAATACTGGTGCCATTTCCAAGAGAATAACTATTGTGGAGAAACAAGCTTGCTGGTTAAAGTAGCAGGTGAATATTTTGGAAAAGACAAAGTGTTGGAGGGAGAAGTGTATTAATTTGTGGTAAGCCTATTGCTAGTTGAAAAATTCCCTTTTAATCCTCAAGGCAATTCCTAATGGCCAGTCCTCTGTCCTGATTCATTTGAAGACAAGTATTCCTGAAGTTTTCAAAGCAAGCTCACTTAAACAACCTTCTCAAGTTTAACTTATGCAGTTTTGACTATTCTTGACCACTAATTGCAATCCATGACATCCGGTCATTAGCAATTTTACTGAGGCACAAATTTGTGCTGTATCAGGCTGATGTGTTAGGGCAAGTCAATCACTGAGTGAGTGAATCTAGCTGACTGCCCAGCAGCCATATCTCAGTGGAATGCGTTGTTCTCTACCCAAACTCCAATATGCAATAACCAAGTGTACAAATTATGTTTCTTTCTGGAATGCCTCCTGTAAGAAAGCTAGTGCTGGGAACAAAGAGGTTAAGAACTGTGCTTTTATGGAGATTATTAAATATTAGTGTTCAATGAATTGGGGACTCCAGATGCATTTGGACATACCCACTGTGAATGACAGGATTTTGCCTGATGCTTTTGTAGTAGCAAAGTGGGAAACAGTTGAGAAAAAGGATCTGTTCTGGGGAAAAATGCATATCTGAAAAGTAAATAATCATCTAGTTCCCTGGCAAGAATAACTCTCCCATATGCTAAAGAGAAAATCAGGCAAATCCACTGACCTTCTCAGGGAAATAGTTCTCTGGAGATGTTACCATCTCTGACTCACACTAAGGCTCTTTCCTAATACCATTTTTTCTTAACACCCGTGACTATGATTATTATAGTTATGTTACAGGTGATCGAAGATGGATGAAAGAATCTATGTATTTCTGAGATATGGAGAGAGGAAGGCAGCTGTTCACTATGAGGAACATTTGAAAATAAGCCACACATTTTCTAAGGCTGTAGGTGAAGGGAGTGATTCTCTTTCCCTACCAAGTGATAGAGATTTCTCATCTATGGGAAATATAGTCCCTTTGTTTGGGTTTGAGAGTAGTGTTGGATAAAGAAAGAATTTCATGACTACATAAAACTAGGATTTCTCAAAAACATTTTCCCATTGACTGTAAGGAATATTTAGTAACCAGAGCTCCTCCTGGGGCATCCCATTCTATATACCCAGGTTATCTACTTGGTCCCCAAGATCACAACCACCACGAGAAAGAATGTAAAGAATAGTCCCTGGAGATGATTTCTGGCTTTATATTAAATGTTCTAATTAATCAGAGTCAAGATAGCATCTAAAATGTCAGACAGAGTTTGTGGCATGGGGAAGCTCAAGAATAAATCACAACACATCTTTGTTGGCAGTACTAGTGACATAAGCAAAATGTCATTATGTCCCTTTCTCTTATTCTCGTCCTGTCTGGATCTGAAGAAAAAGACGGCTCATATGCTAAAGTTTAAAGATCCAGAATGGGGAACAAGCAAAGTGTATATGAACTCCAATTTGAATGGGAAGAGGACTTGGGACCCATGAACTCCTGCCCTCTCCCTATGAGCAATGTCACCGGGACCTTGGTTTCTATGGTTTGTGCCTCCATAGGCTCCAGGCCTTAGGGCTGTGTCTTCCCTCCACAGGTCTGGGATCTGCCCCTTACATCCATGTGGAGGGACCTGTGGAAAGTGGAGTCCAGCTTGTGTGCACTGCAAAAGGCTGGTTCCCAGAGCCCCAGGTTTATTGGGCAGATATCACAGGAGAGAAGTTGCTGGCTGTCTCTGAGCATTCCATCCAAGATGATAATGGCCTGTTCTATGTGGAAATCACTCTTGTGGTCAGGAATGATTCTGTGGAGACCGTGTCCTGCTTCATCCACAACCCCATCCTCAATGAAGAGAAGAGCTCAGTCATCTCCATTCCAGGTCAGAGCTCTGCCTCTAGGACCAATGTGCTAATGTGCAAAGTGATTAACAGGAAAGGTTCAAAAGACTGTTCCATAGCACCTAGTATTTTTTTATTAAGGAAAATATCTAAAATTTATTAATATGTATTAAAACATATAAACTATTTATGGCTGGAAATATATACTATATTTTGATTAAACAGCTATTGTTAATGGTATTCCAGTTATTTTCAAGTTCCACCTTTTCTTCTTTCTGAACTAATTTTCTTTACTAACAAGTATGCATCACATGATAAAGAAAATAAAACTATATTCTTTCAATTAAAATGTTTTCCTATACCACATTGTGCCAGTTGCTTCTGGAACCTGTCATGTGAAGATAATCAGAGACGGAGACAACTATTTACATAATAGCATCTTAATTATAGCCTCATTTATAAATAGCAACAAAAACAACAGTAAAAAAAGGCACAATACAACAGTGGAGTGAATGTTAAGTATCTAATGTGACTATAAATTATAGCATTGATGAAAAATGGTATTTTCAAATGATTTTAATGGTTGAAAAAATCCTTATGATGGACTATTTATGTAAAGATTACGTCTATCTATCTACCTACCTATGTATCTATCTATAAACATTTCCAATCATGTAAAAAATAATGGCTTTCCATAACTTAAAACTGCACTAAGATTTTTGGGACATCTTCTATATTTAGATATAAGGATATAGTTATTCTTACTCATATAAGTGGATATATGAAAGAATTTTAAGTAAGTCACATGTGAATGTTAAAAGGAGCTGAATGTATATTATATATTATATATATATATGAATACATATTATAAATGCTTTATATATGTTTTATCTCTCAGTTTGGAATTATAGGTGATAATTGTCTATGTCCGTATATTTTTATACTTTCCATGCACTTACAAGAAGAATATGTATCATTTTTACAAGATATTAAATATCAATATGTTAAGTATCAGCATAAATAAACAATCATGGGGTAATAGAACTGAGAGGCTTTTTGTTATGCAAACAAAAGGAAAAACAGCTGGATCACTAGGTGTTCTACAGGAAAGAACATTTTTCTCTAATTTCTTTTTTATGAATTGAGCTGTTTATTTATATTTATTTATTCTTTTATTTTTTTATTATGTTATGGTAGACACCATAAATTACATCATTAGTTTTGATGCAGTGTTCCATGATTCATTGTTTGTGTATAACACCCAGTGCTCCATGCAGAAGTTGCCTTCCTTAATACCCATAGCCTGGTGATGAACTGAGCTTTTTAATAAAATGTAGAGCTTTCTTTTCTTTTTAAATATTTTCTCTCCTTTCCCTCAGATCAAATTCCCTAATATATTATCCTTGTTCTTTTTCCAGAGAAACACCAGAATGAGCTAGGTGAGTAGACACTGGATGCACTGGTATAAAGGAGACCCTGCTTGCCCCAAAGGGAATTGATAGTCCCTGGACAAAGCCAGTGGGAGCTACCGTGACAACTCGTAATCCAGATGAGAAACAGAGGCATGACTTCAAGTCTCAAGTTCAGTTAGTACCAGAGGGGACGGGCAAAACACAGCCTCCTTCGGGCACCTTTGCACTGTGTAACCTATGACTTTAAGTGTTCACTGGGACCCACTGAGCCTCAGATGGATGCCTGTAAGGGGCACAGACACGATCTCTGCTCTACTTGTGTGTAAGGGATGGTATAGGACAGATGGTGGGCTTCTGGAGGCCCTTTTAAAATCTTTCTAATGTGAAGGCAGTGTCCTCGTGGTAACTGGAGATCATCACCCATCACCTCAACACTCTGGCCTTGCTGTGGTTTCTGCACCTTCTCTTCACCCCAGTGGATCCTAACCTCATCATACTGGGCAGGAGCCATTACTTTCCTAGATGTAGCCTGGGACACTGCCTGGGTCCTTCAATCATTTTCCTGTTTTTCTTCTTTTTTTTTACTTAACAGTCGGACTGTAATTATTTTACTGTACCTAAGATAAAGATAAGTGGTTTAAAAAGTAACCAACTGATATTTGAGCCTCTTTCAGTTTCTCCTTTACCCCCTTACCATCTTCCTCCTTCCTGTGACTTTTTCTCCCAGCCCATGATATGGGCCCATGCAGCCTGCTCCCTGCCCAGATGCATATGACCTTGTATCACTCATTTTCCATCAATATCCTGCTCACCCTCAAGTCACTGGTTATAGGAATGTGTGCGTGCACATGTGCCTATTGCAAATTAGGTGAGGTTGAGCGTACAAACACACCCCAATCTCTGCCAGAGTCTAGTGTGACACTTTTGAGCCCATCAAGGCCATAAAGATAAAGGGAATGGCCTCAGGAAGGTCAAAGGTAACTCCACAATCTGAGGAAAGTTCCACCCCTGTAAGCCATACCATCCAAGTCAGATCCCCTTCTGCCTGCGTAGCATCTGCTTATGATCAGACAGAAACCTTAACCAGCAGAACTTGTTAGTTACAGATCAGACCAGTGTTGGGGCAGGTTGACACATGTCTCTGTCCCTCAGGAAGACTTTATTTTTTAAATTTTATTTATTTATTTATTTTTACTTTTAAAATCCCTTTATTTTTTTTGTTTTGTTTTTCATGCAAAATGTCTACCCTAATTTTTTTAAATTATTAACATATGATGTATTATTTGTTTCAGGGGTACAGGTCTGTGATTCATCAGTCTTACACAATACACAGCACTCACAATAACACATACCCTCCCCAGTGTCCATCACCCAGCTACCCTATCCCTTCCACCCCCCTCCACTCCAGCAACCCTCAATTTGTTTCCTGAGATTAAGAGTCTCTTCTGGTTTGTCTCCCTCTCTGGTTTCGTCTTGTTTCATTTTTTCCTTTCTTCCCCTATGATCTTCTGCCTTGTTTCTTAAATTCCACATGTCAGTGAGATCATATGATAATTGTCTTTCTCTGATTGACTTATTTTGCTTAGCATAATACCCTCTAGTCCCATCCACGTTGTTGCTATTGGCAAGATTTCAAATTTTTGATGGCTGCGTAATATTCCACTGTGTATGTGGTGTGTGTGTGTGTGTACACACACACACCACATCTTCTTTATCCATTCATCTGTTGATGGACATCTAGGCTCTTTCCATAGTTTGGCTATTGTGGACATTGTTGCTATAAACATTGGGGTGCACGAGCCCCTTCAGATCACTACATTTGTATCTTTGGGGTAAATACCCAGTAGTGCAATTGCTGGGGTAGCTTTATTTTCAACTATTTGAGGAACTTGCATATTATTTTCCAGCATGGCTGCACCAGCTTGCATTCCCACCAACAGTGTAGGAGGGTTCCCTTTTCTCTGCATCCTCGCCAACATCTGTCGTTTCCTGATTTGTTAATTTTAGCCATTCTGACTGGTGTGAGGTGATCTCTCATTGTGGTTTTGATTTGTATTTCCCTGGTGCTGAGTGATGTTGAGCACTTTTTCATGTGTCTGTTGGCCATTTGGATGTCTTCGTTGCAGAAATGTCTGTTCATGTCTTCTGCACATTTCTTGATTGGATTATTTGTTCTTTGGGTGTTGAGTTTGAGAAGTTCTTTATAGATCTTGGATACCAGCCCTTTATCTGATATGTCCTTTGCAAATATCTTCTCCCATTCTGTTGATTGTCTTTTGGTTTTGTTGATTGTTTCCTTTGCTGTGCAAAAGCTCCCCACAAAAAAGGAGAATTACAGACCAATATCCAATGAATATGGACGCAAATATTCTCACCAAAATACGAGCCAATAGGATCCAACAGTACATTCAAAGGATTATTGACCATGAGAAAGTGGGATTTACTCCTGGGCTGCAAGGTTGGTTCAACATCTGCAAATCAATCAATGTGATACACTACATTAATAAAAGAAAGGACAAAAACTGTATGATCCTCCCAATAGACGCAGAAAAAGCATCTGACAAAGTACAGCATCCTTTCTTGATTAAAACTCTTCACAGTGTAGGGATAGAGAGTACATACCTCAATATCATAAAAGTCATCTATGAAAAACCCGCAGCGAGTGAAGAGTCACACCTCTGAGTTATTTGAACCACTCTGACATGTCCACTGGAGACCCAGTACACACAATACAATCAGGTGTTGTGTTGTTCCTAGTTGTGCTGACCTTCTGGGACCACAGTAAAACATGATGAAAATATGGAGCTCCCCTTGGCTCCCTGTTAGGTGGGGGTTACAGATCTATACCCTTAGGAACTTTGAGGGTTGTTGATTGAGGATACCAGGAGTTTCACATCTACCTCTGTATTATCCTCATGAATTAGAACTTGGAGACAAGGACCCACTGCAGTTGGCTGCTGGCAAACTGAGCTTGCTATAGAAGTCCTAGGACTGGAATTCCAGTTCTCATTCTGGCATATAATCTTTTTTTTTTTTTAATTTAAATTTTTGTTAGTTAACACACAGTGCAATATTGGTTTCTGGAGTCGAATTCAGTGATTCATCACTTACATACAACACCCAGTGCTCATCAGAGCAAGTGCCCTCTTTGATGCCCATCACTCATCTAGCCCACCCCCACCATTCCCCTTCATCAAATAATCTTATAAAAATAATGACTAGTTTTAAGAGATATTAATTATATGCCAGGTGGGATGCTAAATGCTTTACAGAAATTATTTCTTTTTCTTACAATAATTATAAAAGTTAATAGATTTATCCTCATTTTACAGCTGGCAAAATCTTATAGATATATGTGGTTTGTGGGAAACCATTGAGAAATTGTGATATTTGCCCTCTAATCTGGCTTAAGAGTGCAAGTTCTTAATCATTTATGTGTGATTTTTGTAAATCATTGGTCTCTATTTCCCTCATCTTCAAAATGAACATGTTGAATTTAATCTCTGATGTAGTATTAAGCTCTACACTGGATATGATATGATATTAATATAATATTATATGATATAAAAATATAGCATATTGAGGAAATGAGATAACCCACTTAATTGAATATGCTGATTGAAAGAGGATTATATGACATGATGATGGGATTATCATGTTTCAAGGAATTGATGTATATTCAGTGAACTGCACACTCCAGAGAGGATTTAATTTTCAGTGAATATTCAGAGGGCCTTTCAGTAACATACATACAATACCCCAATAATAGAACAAAACAATAAATGTGAGCACAAATTGTGTGGAAGGCCCACAATATATACAAAAGTATATAAAGAAATGAGATTATGCAGAGCTTCTCTCAAGGAGCTTGTATTCTAGAAGAATATCACTTATTAACAGATTGGGCTGCATGATTTTTTTTCCCATACTTCCAACTTTATTTTTTATTTGGACTCTGGAATAACAGGTGTTTCATATATCTATCATGCACCTACTCATATGGGTAATGGAGATAAAGAAATTGTCTGTTTTATTAAGTAATGTACTGTAAAATACGTGGAAGGAGAAATAACAACAGACTAATCCCTAGTTCATTATTTCTTTTTTTTAATTCTTATGTTAATCCCCATACATTACATCATTAGTTTTAGATGAAGTGTTCCATGATTCATTGTTTGTGCATAACACCCAGTGCTCCATGCAGAATGTGCCCTCCTCAATACGCACCACCAGGCTAACCCATCCTCCCACCCCGCTCCCCTCTAGAACCCTGTTTGTTTTTCAGAGTCCATCGTCTCTCATGGTTCGTCTACCCCTCCCATTTCCCCCGCTTCATTCTTCCCCTCCCGCTACCTTCTTCTTCTTTTTTTTTCTTAACATCCCTAGTTCATTATTTCTGACTCCTACTTTTGTCTCCAGATTTTAACAGATACATATGCAATGGAGATATTATTTTAGGTAAAATTGAAAGATAAAGCAAACAAAATGCTGGAAATAATTGGGAGTCAAATTCTAGCTAGAATAGAAGGGAATAATCTGAAGATTAGGCTTGTGTTGATTGACAGTAAGTTTCCTTTCTAAGAAGTACCTAGCAGATTTTAGCTAATTACATAATGAGGACATTTTGCCTTTTGTCATTGACTCTCATCCAACAATACACAAATTTATGCCTGTATTTCTATTATAAATGACCATAACTTATGTGAAAGCATTTTTATCCTTTGATCGGAAAGGATGACTCTCAATTTAGAACAGAGAAAAACTAGCATGGCCAGAGCCCGATGAACTGGAAGTGTAACATAGCTTGTGTCCAGGAAAGCCATCAGAGAAAATCTCCAATTTTCACAATGGGAGGGTTAGACTTTTTGTGTATTCATTGTTGTTTTGTGTTTTATATTTTGCCAACCTCCCCAATTCTTGGTTTTATAATGTTTCTCCAAAATAATCTGAGGACATTGAACCTGGTGTGTGTTTAGAGCTCCACATATGTGGGACCTCACAGAACCAAAACATGGAGGCTGGATCTGACTTATAAGGTGTTATAAAAATCAAACCAGGGGAAGGTTCCTTCACATTTAATTACTAAAAATCCACCTGAAACCCATTTTTATCCCTTATCATTAACAAGGCAGAAAGACTGGCTTCAGTGCCCTCAAGTTTCACGGTCTGCATGCCTCCACTCACACTGTATAGCCATCCAAGAGCTTTATATAGATGATTTTGCTTAACTCCAGAAGGGAGTGATATATTTATTTCACAGTTTAAGAAACTGAGGCATACACAGATTGAGAAGTAGTTTAAGGAGCTCATACCGATGTGAAGTGATAAAATATTATTTTTATTCTAGGAGTATTAATTGCAAAATTATTTTATTGGGCTGTAATCTGATTAAAATAGGTCAAGGCAGGTGTGGGTTCCATTAATGGTTCTTTTTTTCCAGGGACAAGCTCTATCCTGATTCCACCAAACCTCCCCCTCTCTAAAGGATGACCTTGTGCCTCACAGCTCCCCTGGGATGCCCCTGGCTTCTAAACCCCACTTGAGATTTTCTTACTGATGACACTATTTTCTCCATTTTGTGTCTTTCATTGTGTTTTGTCTGTTGTATTTCATAGCTTCCTTAGAAGTGATTGGACCTCCCCAGCCCATCCTTGTCAGAGTGGGAGAAGACATACAATTAACCTGTTACCTGTCCCCAAAGACTAATGCACAGAGCATGGAGGTGAGGTGGGTCCAATCACACCGTTATCCTGCTGTTTACGTGTATGTGGATGGGGGACATGTGACTGAAGAGCAGATGGAAGAATATAGAGGGAGGACAGTGTTGGTGAGTGATGCCATTGATGAGGGGATACTGACCCTGCAGATACACAATGCCACAACGTCAGATAATGGGCAGTACCGGTGCCTTTTTGAAAAAGATGGTGTCTATCAGGAGGCCAGTTTGGATCTGAAGATAGTAGGTAAGGATTCCAGATGTTTTTGATTCAACCTTTGTTCCTACTGCTTTAACATGCTAGTTCCTGGAAATTTTCCCTGGTACCTGAAATTTTTGGAATGTCCATTCACTTGTCAAATTTATATTGAACACTCTGATGCATAAGAACTGTAGTACATACTTAAAGTTCACAAACTCACATGGACCAGATTTAATTCTCTGGGTATAGAAATTGTACACTTCCCAAGATCTCTGTAAAATGACCACACATTTAATGAAATTTGAGAATTTTACTCCATAACTCTACATAAGACTCATTATTTCAGAGTGTTCTTAAAATTCTGAACAATGTATAGTTACTAGGAAGTATAATTATGTGAAGACTAACCTATATCCACATAAAAGCAAAAATAGTATCAAAAGAACTGGCAGGATAGAAGAAGAAAGACAAAATCACTCCCTGCATCATAATTTCCCACTGTTTATATTTGTGAGTAAGAATTGAGTTTTCAAGGTTAGCAAATACCATTGAAGACATAGGCCAACATTTCGGATAATTGATTTGTTTCTCCCATTGATTTTGGGTCTCAATTCATAAACAGATTCATGAAATATCCACAGGGGTACATATTGAGAAGTTAAATGGACTCTATTATTTTCTGCCACTGGATGTACATGTTTATAAAATCTTGATATTTGAGGATATTCTTTTACTCACTTTCTTTAATCCTGTCCATGTGATTCATGTCTTGGTCAAAGCTATTTTGTTTTCAGATACAGAAGAGAAAAGATTGGATTTAAAATTTACTTTTCCTGTGACTCTATCTGAGGATGACTTTAGGAATACAAAAAATAAAAATAAACCAAACATAACAAAACTAGAAGCCATTCCAGCTAGTCTCACCCCTAAGTGGAGTATAATTCCACTATAAGCTTTGTTCTCTCAGCCAACCCTTTCCCCTCTTTCCTCTCAGTGAAGTTACTGACCATATAACCACTTGCAGACACTCTAGGTTTTGTTCCTTGATCTTTATTCCCCAGGACTGGGTTCTTCCCCACTGATCACTGTAAAGGAACAGAAGGATGGAGAAATAGAGCTGATATGCAGTTCAGAAGGGTGGTTCCCAGAGCCCCATGTGCAATGGAAGGACATGGAAGGAAAGATAATACCATCATTTTCAGAGGTTCTGACTGAAGACAGCCACAGGCTGTTCCATGTGGAGACATCTCTATTGGTCACAAACAGCTCTTTCGTCAACGTAACTTGTTCCATTAGTAACCCCCTTCTTGATGAGGAGAAAATGGCTACTTTTTTTCTTTCAGGTTGGTGACTCCATGTGTTCCTCTCAACTTTGGGAAATACATATGAAGGCAAACCCAGACTTACATTTTATTGCTCTACTGTTTTTAAATTTTTATTTTCTTCTCTCTGATAAAATCACTTGCTATCTCTTACAAAAATGGTCTTCAGGATACCTGGAGATCCTACTGACATCCCTTGACTAAAACCTTAAGGTTATATTGTTGCATATACACTAACTTCTTTTTTTTTTTTTTTTGAGTTTTAATTTTTTTTTATTCTTATGTTAATCCCCATACATTACATCATTAGTTTTAGATGAAGTGTTCCATGATTCATTGTTTGTGCATAACACCCAGTGCTCCATGCAGAATGTGCCCTCCTCAATACCCACCACCAGGCTAACCCATCCTCCCACCCCCCTCCCCTCTAGAACCCTCAGTTTGTTTTTCAGAGTCCATCGTCTCTCATGGTTCGTCTACCCCTCCGATTTCCCCCGATTCCTTCTTCCCCTCCCGCTACCTTCTTCTTCTTTTTTTTTTTTCCTTAACATATATTGCATTATTTGTTTCAGAGGTACAGATCTGAGATTCAACAGTCTTGCACAATTCACAGCGCTTACCAGAGCACATACCCTCCCCAGTGTCTATCACCCAGTCACCCCATCCCTCCCACCCCACCCCCCACTCCAGCAACCCTCAGTTTGTTTCCTGCAATTAAGAATTCCTCGTATCAGTGAGATCATATGATACATGTCTTTCTCTGTTTGAGTTGCATATACACTAACTTCTAAGACTTGACTCTACCATCACTGTAAGGACAAACTCTCTTCTTCTGATGTGAAACCAATATCACTTTTTTTTCTTTATTGTGGATTGTCTTTGGGATTAAAAACTAGTTTTCCTTAACACCATCTTCACGCCTGTGGATTAGGTAATTTTATCCTTTTCCTACCCTTGTTATTCCAGTGATGGTGGTGATATAATTGGAAAAGAGACAGGAAAGAAATTGTGTGTGTGTGTGTGTGTGTGTATTTCTGACAGGAGCAAACAGTAAAGCTAGCATAAACTTTGGGTCTCCCCTCAAGTTCTGCAGAATAGAGAGGAACAGATCAGCTTCCTCCCTGAGAGACCCACTTCTCACCCTCCTCTCTAGCTCAGGAGCTGCTCATAAAAAGAATGATCTTGGAATTTTCCCAGTTTCGTGATTTAATGGGATTCTGGGTTTTCCATTTTAGAGCCCATGATGAATTTTTCATGGAAGATGGTGCTTATTTGGCTATTACTTCTTGCTGCAATTGTAGGCCTGGTCAAGAGGAGGAGCTGTAAAAAAGGTAAGTCAGGTAAATAGTCATGCATGGAGCATCCTTTGTAGGGGAGCCTTGCCGTGCACTTTCCCTAGCCTCTTTTTTCAGCAGTCACATAGGGGAAGCATTCAGTGAACATTCAGTAATTAATGAAACATGAGAGTCCATGGCTTACATTCATGTAGTGGAGGATCAGTGCTGAATGATATCAGAGTTTACAGTGATAATAGAAGCAAAGGGATTAAACAATAATTTGATCCCCCAGTGAACATTCCCAACTGATCTACTTAAGGGAGAAGACGAAAAAAGTAGCATAGCCATCCACGCTTTCAAGGGTGAGAGCTGAGACCTGACTGAGATGCTGTTGGCATGAACATTTCACTAAGATCTTTAAAAATACGGTGACTTGCTTATTGATGATTCTTGCCATATGGATGAAGGACTTCTATGTGTTGATAGGTTGTTCTGTGTGCCCTATAAAGTTCCTTCACTTCAAATCTCTTATGTCACTATAACTTTGGTTTGCCTGTTTGGATGTTGATATAATGGAATTTATATTTTAAAATACTCCACACATTGGTTATCATCAGAATGGATTTTCTTTCTCTACAGTGAATGTGACATTGGATCCAAATACAGCTCACCCAGGACTGATCCTTTCTGAGGGATACAAGCATGTGACCCATGAACATTCATACAGCCATACATCCGACAGAGCTTGCTCAATGGACCAGGCCAGGAGGGGCTCATGTCAGGGAGATGGGACTGAGAAATGGAGGTTGGGAACAAGAGAGTATAGGTCCCAGGTATTGCCAAGGGCAATATAGGGAGGGAGGGAGTCATCCCTCTGTCACCTGAGAATGTGTTCAGACAATGAGTTGCTATGAAAACCAGTACTGGGCCATTACCTTTCCTCCAAGCCTCCTCTCCCTAAAGATGGCTCCTGGAAGGGTCAAAATCTTCCTTGACTAGCCTCTGGACACCTTTCGTTATAACATGACCAACAAGTGCTCTATTTACACTTTTCTTCTCTGAAACTCTATACACCTTCTTCATTCTTCAATCCCTTAATGTGGGTTCTCCTGACATCTTTCCTACACCCAGGAGATTTTGCAACACCTCCAAGGGAATAAACAACCTTAGATTCTGGAAACAAGGATTATAGTCCAAGTCCCAGTCTTCTTCTTTCACCAGCTGCTTGAAGGGGCTCACACCATCCTCCAGCTACCAAATCAAGATGCTTTAATGTCACTCTGGCTTCAGATTTGATCTGGAGACTGATCCCTTCAGAGAACTATCCTATCCCAGGCTCTCTGAAATCCTGCCACCAATCACAACCTGATATGTGATGATCAAAGATTCTTAGAAAATCCAATGAGAAATGCAATTAGGCCTAGAGAAGGAAATGCAAGGAAAGATTATTTATAGGTTTCTTTATGAAGGTGAGAATTTTCCCAGTGGGGCTGAGGAAATAAGAAATACAGTTAAAAAAGAGTAAGAAAATACAGCTGAGTAGAAGGAGGAAATCTGATCACTGAGATATAATCTTGAATATCATATGAAATGTAGAATTCCTATTCCAGACTTTTTCAAGAAAGTGGAAATTTGGAGTGGAAAAAAATTTTAGAAATTCTATTCGAAGACAAATACCATATGATTTCTTTTATATGTGGAATCTAAAAGCAAAACAAATGAATAAACAAACAAAAAGCAGAATCAGACCTATAAATACTGAGAACAAACTGATGATTGCCAGAAGGGAGAGGGTAGGGGGATGGGTAAAATGGGTGAAGGGGAGTGGGAAGTACAGACTTCCAGTTATGGAATGAATAAGTCACGAGAATAAAAGGTACAGCATAGGGAATATAGTCAATAATATTGTAATAGGGCTGTATGGTAACAGATGGTAGCTACTCTTGTGAGCACTACATAACCTATAGATGTGTCAAATCACTATGTTGTACACCCGAAATTAATGTAACATTGTGTGTCGACTTTACTCATATTAAAAAAAATGTAAAGAAGAAGAAATTCTAGTCCAAGGAGAAAATTAATTTCTTTTCATTGTATCTATATGAGATGATAGATGGTAACTAAATCTATTGTGGTAATCAATTCACAATATATACAAATTGAATCATCATGCTGTACACCCTAAACTTATACAGTGATATGTGTTAATTATTTCACAATAAAGCTGGAAAAAAGAGAAAAATTAATTTTATATTGTGTATACAAAGGTGTCAATTTTATTTTTAGAACAAAAAAATGCACAATTAAAATCAATAATTACAAAATAAACAAAAGCAATAAATACAACACATGGTAGGAATATTTTAAAGCTATAATGAATTAAAGAAGAGAAACTATAAGTGGAAGAAGAAAGAATATGGGAAAAGAAAGACTTGGAAAAAGTCTTGAGATCTTCTGAAGTGAGAATGAGGAATACCTACTAGTGACACTCTGCTGTCTTTTAGGGTGGCAGCCATCGTAGTCATCACCCACCTGTCGCATCCTGGAGTGTCTCTTTTGGCTCATAGTATTTTTTCTCTGTTTTTTAAACTCATATGTTTATGTTTGAAGCTATGTATTAGTCTCCCACTAGTATTTACACATTTATTTTACTTAGTTTTTAAAATTTTCAATAGTGAAATACACATAACATAAAACTCATTTTAGCCATTTTAAAGTATACAATTCAGTGGTATTTATACCTTCACGATATTGTCCAACCATCATCAGCATCCAGTTCTAGATTACTACTCCAGAAGAAAACTCCATAATTATTATTATTATTTTTTTTTTTTTAAGATTTTTTATTTATTTGACAGAGAGAGACACAGCGAGAGAGGGAACACAAGCGGGGGGAGCGGGAGAGGGAGAAGCAGACTTCCCGCGGAGCAGGGAGCCCGATGCGGGGCTCGATCCCAGGACCTTGGGATCATGACCTGGGCCGAAGGCAGACGCTTAACGACTGAGCCACCCAGGCGCCTCAAAAACTCCATAATTATTAAGCAGTCACTACCCATTTTCTCTTTTCCCCAGCCCCTGGCAACCACTAATCTATTTCCTCTCTATGAATTTGCCTATACTAGATATTTCATATAAATGGAATCACAAAATATATGAATTTTTTAGTGTCTGGCTTCCTTTTTTTTTTTACTTAACATAGTATTTTTAGCATTCATCCATGTTGTAGCATGTACCAGTACTTCATTCTTTTTTTTATAAACAATTTTTATTTTTTAAGAGCTGTTTTAGGTTTATTGCAAAATTGCCTGAAAAATCCAGAGTATTTCCATATCCCTCCTCCTCCTCCCCATAATTTCCTATTAACACCTTGCATTGGTATGGTACATTTGTTACAACAGATGAACCAATAATGATGCATTATTTTCAACTACAGTCTCTAGGTAGGGTCCACATTAGGGTTCACTTTTTGTGTTATACATTCTGTGGGGTTTGACAAATGTTTTACTACTTTTGGTACATTAATATACCCTTTTTATTTTTGAAGTCAAATTTATTAGTAGATATGCCGGCTTTGCCTTAAAATATGTTTAATGTTACTCTATTTTGACTTAATGTAATTAAAGATATTTTATTTAGTAAAGTCTGAGGGTTAACTATCCCCCCCTTTTTTTGTCTTCCTTCTTGATGAGTCTAACTTTTTGCTTGTTAGTTTTATGTGCTTGTGCAGGCCCAATATATAACATATAGGTTTTCCCTAGGAAGATCTCAAGAAAATGTGTTTTTTATCAGTCAAATTCTTTCACTATGTATTAAGAAACATGTTTTCTTTAGCTCACCAAATTGGGGATTAATTTACTTTCTCAGTTCCAGTGCCAGTTTGAAAAACCATGGGGAAAGAAAAAGATTGGTGGCTTGATTAAGACGCTCCAATCACTGATGCAGTCACTGTGGCTGATGAATGAGTGACTGGATTGGCCCATCAAGGATCCAGTTCCCTGTCACTTCTGATGCATAGGGAGCTGGTTGTAGTCATGCAAAGCATTGTGACTCTCAGAAGAGATGTATAGATTGGATAGATCTCAGTTTAAGGGAGAGGACTGGAGGAAATCAGAAACCAAATTTGTTAACCCCTCTGCAAGACTTTTTTCTCATTGTCAGTAGACTTTAAGTTCCATTAGGGCAGTGATATTTTTCTTTTTTGTGTATCCTCACAAAGTAGAAAAGTGGCATATATTAGCTGATCAATAAACATTTATGAAGTAGAGGAATAGATTCGTAAATAGGATATTTATTTAATATTTTACCTATAGAATACACTGTGCTGGGATGTAGAAATAAAATGCTTAGTAAGGCATAATTCCTGCCCTAAGATAGTTCTTTACTCTAATAAAGTCTCTCTCTTTGTTTTTGAATGTCTTATCATTCCCTAATAGAGTCTACTCAGAATGGGATCGCCAGAGCAGTCCAGCAATAAATATTTGATGGAGTCAGATGGTGAATTCAAGGTCACTACTTTGTCATGAACTGTGGGCTACCTGGAGACCCTTCATTGCTTGTTGATTTGCCCATCCTTAGAGATGAGGATATGATGGATGATGTTATCCCTGACATTTCTACCACTGTGATTCCAATAGAACATCAACCTTCACATTTTCTTTTATTGCCCACTCTAACCTTTGACCCCCAATCTCTAAGTTTAGAAGGACAAAACCCATTAAAATGAGTAGAGAAGGGCACCTCACTAGCTCAGTTGGTGGAGCATGTGACTCTTGATCTCTGAGTCCTGACTTCAGGCCCCACATTGGGCATTGAGCTTACTTAAAACAACAACAACAACAACTTTTGAGAGCCAGGGAGCCACTCCCAGGTCACCTGTTGGTCAGCCTGCCTGACCAGTGTGTGCCATGGTGGCTGCCATGGGAGTGTAGGGGAGACCATCTCCCTGGAGTCGGGTTCACTTTCCCCAAGCATGGTCAGACCTACATGGTGCACTTCTGGAGATACTTGAAGATGGAAAGAAATTTGATTCTTCCAGGGACAGAAACAAGCTCTTTTATGCTAAGTAGGTGATCTGAGGCTGAGAAGAAGGGGTTGCCCACATGAATGTAGGTCAGAGAGCCAAACTGACTATCTCTCTGGACTACATTTATGGTGTGGTGCCACTGGGCACCCAGTCATCATCCCACCAAATGCCACTCTCCTTTTTGACATGGAGCTTCTGAAACTGGAGTGAGAGCAATGGCCTCCTCCCTGAGCTCCCCATTATTAGATGTGTCATGGAGGGATCTGGTGTGTCCAGATGGACATGTGAATCTTATGGCACTTTTCCTGACTTTCCACTACACTCTGTATAAACATGACCCTGACTGAATGTGTTCTGGCACTCAGCTTTGCTCTTTCCCTCTCTCCTCCTATGTGTGTTGGCTTAAACTATATGACCTAAATCTCAAGTTACTCATTTTATTTCGTTTTTGTTTTGGGGTGAAGGTTCAGCTTTAGTCTTTTGGATCTAGATTTCCACTTATGTATTAGTAAGATATAAATAGCACAAATAAGGGGTTAACTTTATTTTTTAAATTTTTAAAAAAGATTTTATTTATTTACTTTAGAGAGAGAGCACACACAAACAGTGAGGAGGGGTAGAGGGAGAGGAAGACACAGACTCCCCACTGAGCAGGGAGCCTGATGTGGGCCTCGATCCCAGGACCCTGAGATCATGACCTCAGCCTAAGCAGACACTTTACCAACTGAGCCACCCAGGTGCCCCATGGGTTAACTTTAGGGTAGGAATTAGTGTGGGAGGGGATGCAAGAATCTTTATTTTGTTATTATTTTTTTGGATGAAATTTGTATCTATTATATATTAAACATTTTTGCTGCTGCTCTGCAAAGCCATAGCAGATTTGAGGTGCTGTTGAGGGTTGAATTGCTCTCCAAGTTGAGAGATGTTCTTGGGTCAAATTAAAAGCCCTACCTGAAACTGAAGTGGGGAGGGGAAGAACTTTTGCCTGCACTGCCCAGCCCCAGCCTCACCTTAAACTTTCTGCCTTATGAAAGCAGATCATGCTCACTGAGATGCTGGACACTACATGTATCTGTCCCCAGGCCAGCAGGGACTTCTGAAGCCTTCTTTGTGGCCTGGTTTTATTATTATTATTATTATTATTATTATTATTATTATTATTATTATATTGTTGTTGTTATTATTATTATTTTCCACCCTGTGCTTTTTCTAATGGATAATCAGGACTTTTGTAATCTCAGAGTTATCCAAGCTCCAATTCCCAAATTTTAAGAACTTTAATCGAAACTTTAAATTGAAGGTGCTGTTCGTAGACACCCAATGAAAGTCCAGCCATCATGACAAACCTTTGGGTGTTGTCTTGAGAAAATGATGCTGGTCATCACAGCTTCAGCATCTCCTGGCTTTGATGTTCAGCTCCCCCTGTTGAGCTCAGTTTCCTGGCTTTTCCTCCCCCTTGCACCCCTTTGCTGTCCTGTATGGTGATTTGGTGAGAGAAATTATTGCTGCCTACCCCACTCCTACCTCCCCACATGACATAAGCATTTCGAGTTTTATGATTACAATAAAAGTACTTTATGCTGGCTTCTCTCAAAAAAAAATGAGTGGAGGAGTGACAGGTGGAGGAATCCCATTGTAGAACAAAATATGAATTTAGTTTCTTCAGGTGAGATACTTAAAAACTCATTTGGAAACCTTTGGAAATTGCTGATTGTTCTGAGTCTATAACAAAAGTAAAATATCCAAAATGGAACCCATTACCCTTCTTGTTCTATATCATAGTTCCAATCCCATTTGTTCCTATTTTGTGGTTATCTCCATGTAAAGGGTTCTCAGGTCCAGAATCCCTTCTCATCCACCATGTCCATTTGATTATAGCTATTAACACTTGTCTATTCATTTACCTCTCTCCTGCCTTTATTTTTGCTTGCTTGTTATATAAGTATTCCCTTTCCTGTCAGTAAAGTTAATATTCTGGGCTCTGGCTTCATTCTTCCTGGGTTCCAATACTGGTTTTACCACTTAGTGTGTCAGTGAAATTTTGCTAAGAAGATACATCTTCCAAAAGAGGTTGATAATGGGACTTATGGTTTAAAGATCTGTTAATAGGGGCGCCTGCGTGGCTCAGTCAGTTAAGCGGCTGCCTTCGGCTCGGGTCATGATCCTGAGGTGCTGGGATCGAGCCCCACGTCCGGCTCCCTGCTCAGCAGAGAGCCTGCTTCTCCCTCTCCCTCTGCCTGCCACTCTGCCTACTTGTGCTCTCTCTCTATCTCTCTGTCAAAAAAAACAAAAACAAAAAACTGTTAATAGTGTAGAAAAATCTAAGTGGATTTTTCTATATCCAGGAAGAGGGGACCCATTTAACAGAAGAAGCTCATATTTTATATCCTTGAAGACATAAGCATAGTGAAGC
Organism: Neomonachus schauinslandi; assembly: GCF_002201575.2. Classification (NCBI taxonomy): domain Eukaryota; kingdom Metazoa; phylum Chordata; class Mammalia; order Carnivora; family Phocidae; genus Neomonachus; species Neomonachus schauinslandi. The sequence goes on from NC_058410.1 coordinate 116,859,708, forward strand.
CTTAGTTGCACTAAAGGCAAAGAAACCCTCAATAATGGGAAGAAGATGGTCTGAAAGGAAAAAAAGAAATGTCAGTGTTAGCAGTGACTTTTTCCATGAAGCCTCCAGACGTTTCTTCATTCTTATTTGAATATTTTTCTCTGAAAGTATAAATTACAACATCAATTTTTTTCTTCATTCACATATTCACATAGGACACATTCAGGACTTGCTAACCAGTGAGAATTTGTTAAAAAAAAAAAAAAGTGTATGTGTGTGTGTGTGTGTGTGTGTGCATGTGTGGCTTCCCTCACAGAAGCCTTGGGCTCCTGCTCAAATGGTATATAGTTCTACATCAGTCCTCCCCACTGCATGGCAAACTCCAGGTTTTGAGGTCGGTGGACATGAACCTGAAGAAAGGGCCAGCTGAACTTTTAACTTTCACAAGACTTGAACACATTTGTGTATCTACAATAGTAGTAACATGCATTAAGAATTCACTCAACTGTGATTCTTCCTTTCAAACACCACCCCTCCTTCATATTTGATAACAAAAATAGTGGGAAGAGAGATTTTTCTTTTTAAATGTAGTTTTAAAAATATTTACTTCAATACACACTGAGTACCAGAACAGAAGAGAGACCAGGCATTTGTTTGGAATTTTCTTGTGACAAATTGTTGCTGCCCAAAAAGACACTGTATTTCCCCAAAAACAACACAAGAGGAAATTCCCCCAGACATTTTTCAGTTGTCCCATTTCTCTTTCTACCTTTGCCTCTTTGAAAGGGGCTGAAATCATACCTAGTGAAGCTGACCTACTCTCCACACAGGGACAGCTTTCTTGGAGAACATACCATAAGAAGCCTGAGCAGGAGTGGCAGAGGCGCTGACACTTCACTTCCTATGGAGGTAATAGACGCTTAGCTTCTTGAGGGATACCCATGTCACCACTCCTTAAATGAGTTACAGAGGTATTTGGAGAAAAATCAGGACAATTTTCAGTGCAATCTGAAGTTGAGTAGATGGTCACAGATGTGCCAGCACCCTGAAGCCTAAAATAAGGACAGAGGGTCCCATAGGAGGTGATTCCGGTAAAGGAAAAGATGTGCGACCCATCAACCATGTTGTAAAATGACACATCTCCATCTTCCTGGTCCAAGAAAACTCCTATCCTTTGAGGATGCTGCCTCAGTGACAGTGACTCTGAGAAGGTGAGAACCTTGACTTCTCCTTTCTCGTATGCTATCACCCAGAAATTCTTCTCTGGACATTCTACAAACCACTTATCTCTTTTTACTGTATTTAAGCAAACACCCACAGCCCATTTAGTTTCAGGTCCGGCTTCTATCCCAATATTGACTTCTACCTCCCAGTAATGTCTCCCTGTGTTAAAGTAATTTTGGCCCAGAACACTGAAGACAGCTTCAGATTCCTCTTGTCCTTGGTATACTGAGGCATCACAGTTCTGAGGAACATTTTCCATTAAAGAAACTTGTTTTCTATTCTCAGAGATGATGAGATTGGGATGAGCACTGTCTGGATCCAGAGTAATAGCAACTGCAGGTAGAGGGGGAAAAATAGGTCATTCCGCAGTGGAGACTGGCTGGCCTTAGGAAAGATGCAAATACAGGGAAAGGAGAAAGAAGGAAAATAAGAGGGAGAGCTACAGAAGAGGAGGTAAAACAATTTATGGTTTGTCCTGTGTCCATACACAGGAGATATGTGTGTATATCATAGAAGGCCAAGGCTGGACGAGCTTGAGCAACCATTTGTTCCAGATGGGCTGAGACCATCTAGGCAAGAGCGCTGTCTGCCTGACCTGAAGATTCCCAGAGTCAGGCATTTCAGAATGGGGTCCCTCTAGCCTCCCTCTAATGTCTTCACTTTACTGCTTGCTCTTAATAATAAAGCCCTGTCAGAGTCCAATCACAGTGTATCTACTTTCATTTAAGCTTCTTTGGTATCATTTTCATTTGGTATCATTTACTACATAATTATTAAGTCACGCACTTCTCATGTACTTTTATTAGATTTCTAATGGTTGAAATCCTAGGCTCTGTAGTCAGAAAGATAGGCATTTTGATAATCACTTTATCCTTAGTAAGTGCGATCTTGGTTACTTTGCTTCTCTCATCCTCAACTTTACCTTCATAATGATATATGCAATTATGATACCTCAGCATAGGACTATTGTGAGAAATAAACAAGATAATGTGTAGAGAACTTACAACTATGTCTTGCCCATGATGAACACTTGCCAATTTTTTTTTAGCTTCCAATAGTTATAGTAACATTAATACCAGCAGTAATAGCAGCAATAGTACTAATACCAGCAGTAATTAATCTGTTTCTTCTCAAATCAAACATCTTCAATAGTTAGAATTTCTCTCATAAGAATTTGTATGTGGGGGTAGTAGAATGTGCTTTAATTTTTGGAGGATTAAATTAACTAGGAAATATTTGTGGATGCAGAGATATTCAGAGCAAAGCAGCATGCACTAGAAACTGATAATCAACTAATAATTCTGGAAAGATTCTAAGATGGTTTTCCACTTACACTGAGATACAACAAGCTCTTCTCAGTCTCAGGCCAGTGTAACAGACTTCCTTCTGACCGAACTGCTCTTGCAATGTTATTCAAATGAATCCACCATATCAATTAAGTTTCAGATTAAAAATCAGTTCCTCAGGGAAATTCCTTCAATCCACCATTTTTTTTTCTCATGGAAATCTCTTATTCCTTCATAACCTTCATTACAATCTGTACATGTACTTTTCCATGAAGTCAGAGATCAGATTGGCTTTATTTATTTGGCCTTGAATAAATAGTTCTATAAATTAATGCTGAATGAATGAATGATATCAGAAAGTAAGAAATCTGTTCACATTTCAGCATGAGACTGAGACTGAACTGAAAGCCATGAATGGAAAACCAACCAGGTTTTATTGGGAGTTTATATAAATGTAAGAGTTTCTCATTTGTAGAAGAGAGATTATGTGGGACAAAATGATAAAGTCACTCACCTGCTTTGAATTGTTCCTTTCTCCAGTCTAAAAAAAAAAATCACATGGGAAAATACATCAAGAACATGTCTTCTCAAGAAGAAGAAGGTAGCAGGAGGGGAAGAATGAAGCGGGGGAAATCGGAGGGGTAGACGAACCATGAGAGACGATGGACTCTGAAAAACAAACTGAGGGTTCTGGGGGGGGAGGGGGGTGGGAGGATGGGTTGGCCTGGTGGTGGGTATTGAGGAGGGCACGTTCTGCATGGAGCACTGGGTGTTATGCACAAACAATGAATCATGGAACACTTCATCTAAAACTAATGATGTAATGTATGGGGACTAACATAAGAATAAAAAAAAAAAAAAGCTGACTCTTAAATAAAAAAAAAAAAAAAGAACATGTCTTCTCAACTAGTGTGATGCTTTACCCTTATTCCCTTATTTGTTTGGACTCCCACAATCAAAATAAAATTTCCAGAATATAGCACATCTCTGAAAAATGCTCTGGAAGTGCCTCATGAAATCCTGGGGTGCCTGAAGTCCCAAGACAACATCAATTACTCACCAGCATATAAATTTGCTTTTTTCCAGTCTGAAATAAAACAAAGGAATTAGATTTTCCCATTCACAGGACCTTCACTCCAGAGTATTAAATTGCTGCAGCCATGTGAAATATGAAGATTTATGATAGTGCTATATTTCTGTATTCATCACTTCAATGACAATTCTGGGGTATTTTTCTTCTTTAATCTATTCTATTTCTCACATTTTCCACATTCCACTAACATATCTGTGATAAAATATTAGGTTCTGATTCTTTTGGGAGAGAAGAAGATAAACTTTGTGAGAGTGTACTGTAAAGCCTAAAATTTCATATGCTACCTGACGTCTTTGAACTTCAAAGGGCTCTAAACGCCCGTAAGCTCCCCTGCTCTCACCAGATATGCCTCCACCCAGCAGGAGAAACTCCATACTCAACTAATTTTCCTATCAGTTGAGCCAGCTGAACCCCACCTGGTCCTCAACCTCCCTGTCAGCCTGCGAAATTACTCAAACAAGCCAATCACATACTTCCACAGAAACCAGTAGCACCTCATCTTGTGGTTACTAAAAAGCTTGCCTCCCTCAGCCCCTGCTGGTTCACTCTGTTCACAAGTGCAACATGTGGTCCTGCATGGCTTGTGGTGCCCTCCTCCCCCAGGATGTGAGTATAGGTGGTTAATAAACTGCTGTCAAGCTCATATGTCCAGTGTTGGGTGCCATGTGTCTAAACATCTTACCCTATTTAGGGTGGGGAAGCCCTCCTTCACTAGCAAGGTGAACAGGAGATGATCAAAACAGAGGGATGAGATGGTTGGTCCAACTATAACATCAATATTCTCACCTTGCTGATACAACTGCTTCCTTCTGACTGAAAAGGAATAACAACCTGTGAGATGCAAAGTACATAGCTTCTAGTACATCTACCAGAACAAAGAAAAATGGAACACTTACCAAGCTCTTTCTCAAGCGATTCTAAAAAGGAAAGAAAATAACAAAACATTTTATAGAAAACAAGTCCAAGGTTTATTTTCTAGACTATGTTACCTAAGCCCAGATCCTGAATGCTACTTCCATATACCTAGATCAAGAAATTCATCCTGAGAATTACTACAACCATTTTTTCCTAACTCCATGTTTATACCAATGAATTTTCTCTCTCCATTGGACTCTATTATTATAATATTTTTCTCATAAAGGCCCTTGACTCCATGTCTTACTGGAGGTCTTGAGGTTCTAACTAAGTACACTCATGTCTCTCTGTTCCAACAGATTCCATCCATATGCACAGCTAACAAACCCATAAGTTCACAGATCCCACCCAGTCTGATTCAGTTTTACCTCTGGCTTCACTTTCCTTCTCTTTTTCCTCCTGGACTTCCTGTACTCTTTTCTTCTCCTGTCGTTCTTTCCAAGCCAAAAACACAACAGCACCCAGGAAAATCCCAAGTATGAAGAAAGTCCCAGCAAATGCTACCTTCCAAGGAGAGGTCCTAGGGAAGAAGGATTCTGATACAGAGGCCCCCAAAACCTGATTAAAAACATTACCAACCAATCCTATCCCATCCCAATTCCTAAATATCCCCTCCTCACACCTATCCTGTCCCCCAAATGAGCAACACTGACCTGGGATAGAAATGGTTTCCACCTGCTCTTGTCCAAAGAAGGGGTTCTTCATGGAGCAGGACACTTTTGTCTTTGAAGTGTCTCTCACAATGAGGGATGCCTCTATTTGAAACAACCCATCATCATCTTGGGTCTCATCCTCAGAGAGAGATGGTATCTTCTCTCCCCTTGCATCTGTCCATTTTACCTCAGGCTGGGGAAACCACCCCTTGCCTGTGCATGTCAGCCTTATTCCTTTATCTTCTGGACCCACCATGAAAATACGAGGACCAGAACCCAGACCTGGAAAGGAGAAAGTCATTCATTTGAGACCTGGACGACTTTGATCCAGAGTCCCTAATTTTACAGTGTGGGGATATGGACAAAGCACCATCATTCTTGGCGGGAAGAGAGGGTTTCTTTTCTTCTCTCATGAGATAAATGGGTAACTGTGGCTAAATCTCAAGAGATTTGAAGGTGATACTAGACTCCATACTGATGCCTACCACATCTGCTCTACACTTTTGCAGATCTGCATATCTGCAATTGGCCATAAAAGGAAAAGGGCAGAGTAAATTTTACCAATGTTAAGTTCTTTCAGGAAAACACCAATATTTATATATCTGTCCTATATCTATCTATTCCACATATTGAAGTTATAAGGAAGACTACCTTTCTGTGATTAAATTGAGTCTTCTTGTAGTCACTTCCTTAAACAATCTCATTTTGCATGTTTTCCAAATTTTTTTTCTTCCCCTGAGTAGAGAATAGCTAAAAGATGAAGGTAGCCAGGTGAAGTTATTCCATGAAGGAGTTGATCTTTTTTTTTTTTTTTAACTTTTCCACTCTCATTTATTTCTTTTCTCTCCACCACCTCTCCTCTTCAATTTTGCACAGGCTGGGTCTACTAGTGGATCCATATCACCAGCACCCATATTAAAACATTACATTACTAGAATGCTAGAAGAATCCATTGTCTCTTTGAGAATAATGGCTATCCTGGCTTCTAAGGCTATATATTATTTTGTCCTTTTAAAACTTAATATCTCATGGTATGGATCCTCTTAGGTCCAGCTCAGTCCTACTCTGATTCCTCAGATATAGAAAATATATTAGAAATCTCAGAGATCTTGTCTTTTTTTGGCTAAAAATTATAATGCCGCTAATAATTTTTACTATCAGATCCTGACCTGCTTGGGAGGGACACACTTGTAAAAAACAGAAAGCAATCTGAAAGACAATCTTCAGAATTGCTGGAGGGAGCTGCCAACTCTCTTGAACAAAGGAAATTAATAGAAGTGAGTGAAACTGGTCAAAAGCAAAACAGACTCTTAATTATAGAGAACAAACTGATAGTTACCAGAGGGTTGTGTGTGCTGGGGGGGATGGGTGAAATAGATGAAGGAGATTACCATGATGCACACTGAATAATGTATAGAATTATTGAATCTATATTGTTGAATCACTATATATTGTACACCTGAAACTAATATAACACTGTATGTTAACTATCTTGAATTAAGATTAAAAAAACAATAAAAAAGGAGGTTAAGAGGAAATAGGAAAAAAAAAGATATCAAAGAGGAAAAAAAAAAGAAACTGGTCATGAGCAAAATGCAACAGTCAAGGCCTAGGAAGCAAATACTAATAGACAAAAATAGATCTTGTATCTCCTGGAAGAATATAACAAATGAAGCTCCAAGGTGAAATAAGCAAAAACTATACCTATGTTGAGAAAGAGGAACAGGGCACCTGGGTGGCTCAGTCAGTATCTGCCTTCAGCTCAGGTCATAATCCCAGGTTCCTGTGATCAAGTCTCGCATCATGCTCCTTGCTCAGTGGGGAGTCTGCTTCTCCCTCTGCCTGCTGCTTCCCCTGCTTGTGCTCTCTCTCTCTCTCTGACAAATGAACAAATAATTATTTAAAAAAGAGAGAGAGAAGAACAGAAAGAGATGCTCCTGAGCATAGAAGCAGCTGTACTAGGCAAAGTTTAACTGAATGGTAGATAAGTGTAGATATATAGATTATATATCTATTATATATATATATAGATATATATCTATCACTATTATATATTCTAAAGGTTGGACTTTATATACATCAGTCAATGAATGGATATGGGAAAAGTACTGAAAAAAATGACGTGACTTATGTGAGGTTATGTCTGGAACTGTGAAAAACTATGACTTCCTACTAGGAAGATACTAGAGTGCGATCTCAGTAACATGGTTCAGGAGAGTTTGTCACTCTTTCCTTCAAGACCTAATCGATTTGGATTCTTTTTAATAAAGTTATACATAAAGAAGATGGATAAAGGTTGGGAGGGAGGAGCAAGATGGCAGAGGAGTAGGAGGCCTAAATTTCGTCGGATTCCAGCAATTCAACTAGATAGGGATCAAACCATTCTGAACACCTACGAGCTAAGGAGGTGATCAAAGAAAAGAATAGCAGCAACTCTCTGAACAGAAAAGTGACCACCTTCTGGAAGGTAAGACTGTGGAGAAGTGAATCCCAGGCGATATTCCGGAGGATAGACGGCAGGGGAGGGGGCCTTGGTCAGCCGCTTCTGGCAAGTGAGAGAGCTGAGGAGCACAAAATCAGACTTTTAGAAGTCTGCTCCGCTGAGGGATGTCTCTCCAGTGGCTAAGCGGGGGATGGAACCCTCGCAGGACAGTGTGGTCTCAGGACCCTCGGGGTCACAGAAAGACCGGGGGGTGCCTGAGTGTGGCAGAGCTCCCAGGTATCAGAGCGGAGAAGCCGGCTGCAGAGACGGAGCTGAGGCCCAGGCTCTCAGCTCCGGGTTGCCATAAACCGTGATCTGTGGCACAGTCAGGCCACTGCTCCTCCAGCAGGGACCCAACAAGAGGCAGATCTGGGGCGACTCCCCTTCCTCCAGATGAGTGGTGTGGGAGCACACCGCAGGGATCTGCTGGGTTTGGAAACTCCACACGGGGTTGTGTACCAGAGATAGAAATGCTCGGTCACAGGCCAGGTGAGCACGGAGTGCGGCTGGAGACTGGGGAGATGAGAGTGACTGACTGCTTTTCTCTGGGGGCTCACTGAGGAGTGGGGCCCCGAGTTCTCGGCTCCTCCCAGGAGGAGATTGGGAGGCCACCATTTCACTCTCATCCTCAAAGGCTGAAGGGAAAACTTGCAGGGAACAAAAGCTAGGGAGAGCAAACCCGAGCAGATTACTTAGCCCGGACCGGCAAGGGTGGGGCAATTCTGCCTTCAGCAAAGACATTTGGGAACCATGGCAACAGGCTCCTCCTCCAGAAAGTCAGCAAGAACAGCCAGCCAAGAACAAGGTTACCCATCAATGAGAATGGCAGAACTCCAGCGCTAGGGGAATACAGCACATAGAATTCATGGCTTTTTTACCATGATTATTCAGTCTTTCAAAGTAAATTTTTTTTTACTTTCTTTTTTTTTAATTTTTCTTTTTCCCTTTTTCAACCAACATCTTATCAATCCCTTTTTTAAAAAATCTTTTTTATTTTTCATTTTTAGAGTCATATTCTATCCCTTCATAGTAGTTACCCTTCATAGTAGTTACCCTTATATATATATATATATATATATATATGATGTCCTCTTTTTAAAATTTTGGGATACAGTTTCTTATAACAGACCAAAATATACCCTAAATCTTTAGTGTATGGCTTTGTTCTAGTCTCCTGCCTGATCACATTCTCTCCCCCCCTTTTTTTTTAAATCCTCTTCTTTCTTTTTTCAACCAACACTTTATCTTATCAATTCCTTTTATAAAATCTTTTATAGTTTTAACCTTTACAATCATATTCCATCCTTTCATCGTATTAACCCTTATTTTTGTACATATATAAGTTTTTCTTTCTTTAAAATTTTGAGAGGCACTTTCTTCTAACAGACCAAAATACACCCAAAATCTAGTGTGTGGCACTGATCTATGCACCAGCCTGATCATATTTGATCATATTCTGTTTTTTCCTTTTGTTTGTTTGTTTTTGTTTGTTTTTATCTTTTTCTTTTTCTTTTTTTTTTTCTTTTTTCTTCCTTTCCCTTTCTTTCCCCCCAGTTTCAGGTCTCTTCTGATTTGTTTAGTGTCTATTTTCTGGGGAAATTGTTACCCTGTTAGCATTTTGTTCTCTCATTCATCTATTCTCCTCTGGACAAAATGACATGATGGAAAAAAATCACCTCAAAAAAAAAAGAACAAAAGGCAGTACCAACTGCCAGGGACCATATCAATACAGACATTAGTAATATGTCAGAACTAGAGTTCAGAATGATGATTTTAAAGATGCTAGCTGGGCTTGAAAAAAGCATGGAAGTTATTAGAGAAACCCTTTCTGGAGAAATAAAAGAACTAAAACCTAATCAAGTCGAAATCAAAAAGGCTATTAAAGAGGTGCAATAAAAAATGGAGGCTCTAACTACTAGGATAAATGAGGCAGAAGAGAGAATTAGTGACATATAAGAACAAATGATGGAAAATAAAGAAGCTGAAAAAAAGAGAGATAAACAACTACTGGATCACGAGGGGAGAATTCGAGAGATAAGTGATACCATAAGATGAAACAATATTAGAAAAACTGGGATCCCAGAAGAGGAAGAAAGAGAGAGAGGGGCAGAAGATATAATGGAGCAAATTATAGCAGAGAACTTCCCTAATTTGGGGAAGGAAACAGGCATCAAAATCCAGGAGGCACAGAGAACCCCCCTCAAAATCAATAACAATAGGTAAACACCCTGACATCTAATAGTAAAACTTAAAAGTCTCAGAGACAAAGAGAAAATCCTGAAAGCAGCTTGGGAGAAGAGATCTGTAACCTACAATGGTAGAAACATCAGATTGGCAACAGACCTATCCACAGAGACCTGGCGGGCCAGAAAAGACTGGCATGATATATTTAGAGCACTAAATGAGAAAAATATGCAGCCAAGAATACTATATCCAGCTGGGCTGTCATTGAAAATTGAAGGAGAGATAAAAAGCTTCCAGGACAAACAAAAACTAAAGGAATTTGCAAACACAACACCAGCCCTACAAGAAATCTTGAAAGGGGTCCTCTAAGCAAAGAGAGAGCCTAAAAGTAACATAGACCAGAAAGGAACACAGACAATATACAGTAACAGTCACCTTACAGGCAATACAATGGCAATAAATTCATATCTTTCAATTTAGTTTTGTGTATGGTGTGAGAAAGTGGTCCAGTTTCATTCTTCTGCATGTTGCTGTCCAGTTTTCCCAACACAATTTGTTGAAGAGACTGTCTTTTTTTTCATTGGCTATTCTTTCCTGCTTTCTTGAAGATTGGTTGACCATATAGTTGTGGGTCCATTTCTGGGTTTTCTATTCTGTTCCATTGATCTATGTGTCTATTTTAAAACCAGTACTATACTGTCTTGATGACTACAGCTTTGTAATAGAGCTTGAAGTCCAGGATAGTGATGCCTTCAGTTTTGTTTTGTTTTCATAATTTATTATTATTATTATTATTATGTTCAGTTAGTCAACATATAGTACATCATTAGTTTTTGATGTAGTGTTCAACGATTCATTAGTTGAGTATAACATCCAGTGCTCATTACCACATGTGCCCTCCTTAATACCCATCACCCGGTTACCCCATCCTCCCCCTAACCTCCCCTCTGTAACCCTGTTTGTTTCCTGGAGTCCTGAGTCTCTCATGGTTCATCTCCCCCTCTGATTTCTTCCCATTCAGTTTTCCCTCCCTTCCCCTGTGGTCCTCCATGCTATTCCTTATGTTCCACATATGAGTGAAACCATATGATAATTGTCTTTCTCTGCTTGACTTATTTTACTTAGGATAATCCTCTCCCATTCCATCCATGTCAATGCAAATGGTAAGTATTCATCCTTTCTGATGGCTGAGTAATATTCCACTGTATATATGAACCACATCTTCTTCACCCATGCATCTGTTGAAGGACATCTCGGCTCCTTCCACAGTTTGGCTACTTTGGCCTTTGTGCTATGAACATTGGGGTGCAGGTGCCCCTTCTTTTCACTACATCTGTATCTTTGGGGTAAATACCTAGTAGTGCAATCCCTAGGTCATAGGGTAGCTCTATTTTTAACGTCTTGAGGAACCTTCATACTGTTTTCCAGAGTGGCTGTACCAGTTTACATTCCCACCAACAGTGTAAGAGGGTTCCCTTCTCTCCACATCTCCAACATTTGTTGTTTCTTGTCTTGTTAATTTTTGCCATCCTAACTGGTGTAAGGTGGTATCTCATTGTGATTTTGATTCGTATTTCCCTATGGCTAGTGATGTTGAACATTTTTTCATGTGTCCGTTAGCCATTTGTATGTCTTCTTTTGAGAAGTGTCTGTTCATGTCTTCTGCCCATTTATTGACTGGATTATTTGTTTTTTGGGTATTGAGTTTGAGAAGTTCTTTATAGATCTTGGATACCAGCCCTTTATCTGTAATGTCATTTGCAAATATCTTTGCAATGGGAATTCCATGGGTTGCCTCTTAGTTTTGATGACTGTTTCCTTTGCTGTGCAGAAGCTTTTTATCTTGATGAAGTCCCAAAAGTTCATTTTTGCTTTTGTTTCCCTTGCCTTTAGAGATGTGTCCTGAAAGAAGTTGCTGTGGCTGATCTCAAAGAGCTTACTGCCTATAGTCTCCTCTAGGATTTTGATGGATTCCCATCTCACATTGAGGCCTTTCATCCACTTTTGAGTTTATTTTTGTGTGTGGTATAAGAGAATGGTCCAGTTTCATTCTTCTGCATGTGGCTGTCTGATTTTCCCAGCACCATTTATTGAAGAGACTGTCTTTTTTCCATTGGACATTCTTTCCTGCTTTGTCGAAGATTAGTTGACCATAGAGTTGAGGGTCCATTTCTGGGGTGTCTATTCTGTTCCATTGATCTTTGTGCCTGTTTTTGTGCCAATACCAAGATGTCTTGATGATCACAGTTTTGTAATATAGCTTGAAGTCAGGCATTGTGATGCCCCCAGCTTTGGCTTTCTTTTTCAACATTCCCCTGGCTATTCAGGTTTTTTTCTGGTTCCATACAAATTTTAGGATTATTTGTTCCAGTCTGTGAGAAATGTCGATGGTATTTTGATGGGGATGGCATTGAAAGTGTAGATTGCTCTGGGCAGCATAGACATTTTCACAATGTTTATTCTTTCAATCCATGAGAATGGAAAGTTTTTCCATCTCTTTGTGTCTTCCTCAATTTCTTTCATAAGTATTCTGTAGTTTCTAGAGTATAGATCCTTTACCTCTTTGGTTAGGTTTATTCCTAGGTATCTTATGGTTTCTGGTGCTATTGTAAATGGAATTGATCCTTAATTTCTCTTTCTTCAGTTACACTGTTAGTGTATAGAAATGCCACTGATTTCTGTGCATTGATTTTGTATCCTGCCACATTGCTGAATTGCTGTATGAGTTCTAGTAATTTGTGGGTGGAGTCTTTTGGGTTTTCCACATAAAGTATCATGTCATCTGTGAAGAGAGAGAGTTTGACTTCTTCTTTGTCAATATGAATACCTTTTATTTTTTTTGTTATCTGATTGCTGAGGCTAGGACTTCTAGTACTATGTTGAACAATAATGGTGAGTGGACATCCCTGTGCTGTTCCTGATCTTAAAGGAAAACTCTCAGTTTTTCCCCATTGAGAATGATATTCACTGTGGGCTTTTCATAGATGGTTTTTATGATATTGAGGTATATTCCCTCTGTCCTATACTTTGAAGAGTTTTAATCAGGACAGGATGCTGTATTTTGTCAAATGATTTTTCTGCATCAATTGGGAGAATCATATGGTTCTTGTCTTTTCTTTTATTAATGTGCTCTATCACATTAAATCAATCAATTCAGATTGATTTCTGAATTGAAGCACCCCCGCAACCCAGGAATAAATCCCACTTGGTCGTGGTGAATAATCATTTTTATGTACTGTTGGATCTGATTGGCTAGTATCTTGGTGAGAATTTTTGCATCCATGTTCATCAGGGATATTGGTCTGTACTCCTTTTTAGTGGGTTCTTTGTCTGGTTTTGGGATCAGTGTAATGTGGCCTCATACAATGAGTTTGGAAGTTTTTCTTCTATTTCTATTTTTGGAAAAGTTTCAGAAGAATAGATACTAATTCTTTAAATGTTTGGTAGAATTCTCCTGGGAAGCCATCCAGCCCAAGACTTTTGTTTGTTGGGAGATTTTATATTACTGACTCAATTTCTTTGCTGGTTGTTTGTTCAAATTTTCTATTTCATCCTGTTTCAGTTTTGGTAGTTTGTAAGTTTCTAGGAAGTTGTCCAATTCTTCCAGATTGCCCATTTAGTTGGCATATAATTTTTCATAGTATTCTCTAATATTTCTTTGGTGTTGGTTGTGATCTCTCCTCTTTCATTCATGACTTTATCTCTTTGGATCCTTTCTCTTTTCTTTTTGATAAGTCTGGATAGAGGTTTATCAATTTTATTAAGTCTTTTGAAGAAGCAGCTCTTAGGTTCATTTATCTGTTCTATTCTTTTTTTTCTTTTTGTTTGTGTATATCATTTATTTCTGCTGTAATCTTTATTATTTCCCTTCTTCATCTGGCTTTAGGCTTTATTGCTATTCCTTTTCTAGCTCCTCTAGGTGTAAAGTTAGATTTTGTATTTGAGAGTTTTTTGCTTCTTGAGGTAGTCCTGTATTGCAATATACCTCCCTCTTAGGACTACCTTTGCTGCATCCCAAAGGATTTGGACTTCCATGCTTTCCTTTCGTTTACTTCCATTTATTTTTTTTTAATTCTCCTGTAATTTTCTGATTAACATATTCATTCTTTCTCAGGCTGTTCTTTAATCTCCATGTAGTTGAGGTCTTTCTAAATTTTTTCTTGTGGTGACTTCCAGTTTCATAGTGTTGTGGTCTGAAAATATGCATGGCATGATCTTGATCTTTTTGTACTTGTTGAGGGCTAATTTGTGACCCAGTATGTGATCTATTCAGGAGGATGTTCCATGTACACTCGAGAAGAATGTATATTCTGCTGTTTTAGGATGACATGTTCTGAATACATCTGTTGAGTCCATCTGTCCAGTATGTCATTCAAATTCAAAGTCATTGTTTCCTTATGGATATTCTGCTTAAATGATCTTTCCATTCCTGTAAATGGAGGTGTTAAAGTCCCCTCCTATTATTGTATTATTATCAATGAGTTTCTTTATGTTTGTTATTAATGGATTTATATATTTGGGTGCTCCCAAGCAGGGACATAAATATTTACAATTGTTAGATCTTCTTGTTGGATAGCCTCTGTTATGATATAATGCCCTTCTTCATCTCTTGTTACAGTCTTTGTTTTAAAATCTAGTTTGCCTGATATAAGTATGGCTACTCAGGCTTTCTTTTAATGTCCATTAGTCTGGTAGATGGTTCTCCATCCCCTCACTTTCAATCTGGGGGTGTCTTTAGGTCTAAAATGAGTCTCATGTAAGCAGCATGTAGATGGATCTTGTTTTTTTTAATCCATTCTGATACCCTATGTATTTTGATTGGCACACTTAGTCCATTTATATTCAGAGTGATTATTGAAAGATGTGAATTTAGTGTCATTGTGTAACCTGTAGAATTAATGTTTCTAGTGTTGTTGTCTGGTCCTTTCTATTCTTTGTTGCTTTTTTTTTTTTTCTCCAGAGCCCCCCCTTAAAATTTCTTGCAAGTCTTATTTAGTGGTCATGAACTCCTTTAGTTTTTGTTTCTCTGGAAAACTCTTTATCTCTCCTATTCTGAATGACAGCCTTGCTAGATAAAGAAATCTTGGTTGCGGTGGGGGGCAGAGCAAGATGGCGGAGGAGTAGGAGACCTGGATTTTGTCTCCTCTCAGGAATTCAGCTGGATAGGGATCAAACCATTCTGAACACCTACAAACTCAACAGGAGATTGAAGAAAAGAATAGCAACAACTCTTCATCAGAAAAGCGACCACTTTCTGGAAGGTAGGAAGTGCGGAGAAGTGAATCCGAAGCGATATTTGGGAGGATAGATGGCGGGGGAGGGGTCTCCGTCGGCTGCTTCTGGCAACTGATAGAACCACGGAGCACAAAATCGGAACTTTTAAAAGTCTGCTCCGCTGAGGGACGTCACTCTGGTGGCTAAGCGGGGGGTGGAACCCTCCGGGACAGTGTGGTCTCAGGACCCTTGGGGTCACAGAAAGACCAGGGGTGCCTGAGTGTGGCAGAGCTCCCAGGTAACAGAGCAGGGAAGCCGGCTGCAGAGGCAGAGCCCAGGCGCGGGCTCTCAGCTTGGGGTTGCCATAAACCGTGATCCGTGGCACAGTCTGGCCACTGCTCCTCCAGCAGGGACCCAACAAGCGGCAGATCCGGGGAGACTCACCTTCCTCCCCCGGGAGGAGCCACGCGGGAGTGCACGGCAGGGATCTGCTGGGTTTGGAGACTCCACCCAGGGTCGGGTGCCAGAGATAGAAACGCGCGGTCACAGGCCGGGTGAGCACGGAGTGCAGCCAGAGACTGGGGAGACAGGAGTGACTGACGGCTTTTCTCTGGGGGCTCACTGAGGAGCGGGGCCCTGAGTTCTCGGCTCCTCTGGGGCAGAGATTGGGAGGCCACCATTTTCAGTCTCCACCTCCAAAGCTGTACAGAAAGCTCGCAGGGAACAAAAGCCCCAGAGAGCAAACCCGAGCAGATTACATAGCCGGGAGGGGGCAAGGGTGGGCCAATTCCACCTCCAGCAAAGACATTTGGAAACCATGGCAACAGGCCCCTCCCCAGAAGATCAGTGAGAACAGCCAGCCAAGACCAAGTTTACCGATCAATGAGAATGGCAGAACTCCAGCGCTAGGGGAATACTGCACATAGAATTCATGGCTTTTTTTACCATGCTTCCTTAGTCTTTCAAAGTTAACTTTTTTTTTAACTGTCTTTTTTCCTTTTTTTTTTTGAATTTTACTTTTTCCCTTTTTCAACCAACATCTTATCAATCCCTTTTTTTAAAAAAACATTTTTATTTTTCATTTTTAGAGTCATATTCTATCCCTTCATAGTAGTTACCTGTATTTTTTCATATATATATAAGTTGTTCTCTCTTTAAAATTTTGAGATAGTTTCTTCTAACAGATTAAAATATACCCTAAATCTCTAGTATATGGTGTTTTCTATTCCCCTGCCTGATCACATTCTCTCCCTTTTTTTTTCTTTTTTCTTTTTTTAATCCTCTTCTTTCTTTTTTCAAACAACTTCTTATCAATTCCTTTTATAAAATTTTTTATAATTTCCATCTTTACAGTCATATTCCATCCCTTCATCATATCAACCCTTATTTTTGTACATATATAAGTTTTTCTTTCTTTAAAATTTCGGGAGGCACTTTCTCCTAAAAGACCAAAATACCCCCCAAATCTAGTGTGTGGCACTGATCTATATACCAGCCTGATCATATTTGATCACATTCTGGTTTTTTTGTTGTTGTTGTTTTGTTTTGTTTGTTTTTGTTTTTATCTTTATCTTTATCTTTTTCTTTTTTCTCTCTTTCCGTTTCTTTTTCCACTGCTTCAGGTCTTTTCTGATTTGTTTAGAGTATATTTTCTGGGGACGTTGTTACTCTGCTAGCATTTTGTTCTCTCATTAATCTATTCTCCTCTACACAAAATGACAAGACGGAAAAATCACCTCAACAAAAAGAACAAGAGGTAGTACCGACTGCCAGGGACCTACTCAATACAGACATTAGTACGATGTCAGATCTAGAGTTCAGAATCATCACTTTAAAGATATTAGCTGGGCTTGAAAAAAGCATGGGAGTTATTAGAGAAACCCTTTCTGGAGAAGTAAAAGAGCTAAAATCTAACCAAGTAGAAATCAAAAAGGCTATTAATGAGGTGCAATCAAAAATGGGGGCGTTAACTGCTAGGATAAATGAGGCAGAAGAGAGAATCAGTAATATAGAAGACCAAATGATGGAAAATAAAGAAGCTGAGAAAAAAAAAAACAACTACTGGATCACGAGGGGAGAATTCGAGAGATAAGCGATACCATAAGACAAAACAACATTAGAATAATTGGGATCCCAGAAGAAGAAGAAAGAGAGAGAGGGGCAGAAGGTATAATGGAGCAAATTATAGCAGAGAACTTCCCTAATTTGGGGAAGGAAACAGGCATCAAAATCCAGGAGGCACAGAGAACCCCCCTCAAAATCAATAAAAATAGGTCAACACCCTGACATCTAATAGTAAAACTTATGAGTCTCATAGACAAAGAGAAAATCCTGAAGGCAGCTCGGGAGAAGAGATATGTAACCTACAATGGTAGAAACATTAGATTGGCAACAGACCTATCCACAGAGACCTGGCAGGCCAGAAAGGACTGGCAGGATATATTCAGAGTACTAAATGAGAAAAATATGGAGCCAAGAATACTATATCCAGCTGGGCTGTCATTGAAAATTGAAGGAGAGATAAAAAGCTTCCAGGACAAACAAAAACTAAAGGAATTTGCAAACACAACACCAGCCCTACAAGAAATCTTGAAAGGGGTCCTCTAAGCAAAGAGAGAGCCTAAAAGTAACTACAGACCAGAAACGAACACAGACAATATACAGTAACAGTCACCTTACAGGCAATACACTGGCATTAAGTCCTATCTTTCAATAGTTACCCTGAGTGTAAATGGGCTAAATGCCCCAATCAAAAGACACAGGCTATCAGATTCTATAAAAAACAAGACCCATCAATATGCTGTCTGCAAGAGACTCATTTTAGACCCAAAGACAGCCCCAGATTGAAAGTGAGGGGGTGGAAAACCATTTACCATGCTAATGGACACTAAAAGAAAGCTGGGTGGCAATCCTTATATCAGACAAATTCGATTTTAAACCAAAGACTGTAATAAGAGATGAGGAAGGACATTATATCCTACTTAAAGGGTATATCCAACAAGAAGATCTAACAATTGTAAATATCTATGCCCCTAACATGGGAGCAGCCAATTATATAAGGCAATTAAAACAAAAGCAAAGAAACACATCGACAACAATACAATAATAGTGGGGGACTTTAACACCCCCCTCACTGAAATGGACAGATCATCTAAGCAAAAGATCAACAAGGAAATAAAGACTTTAAATGACACACTGGACCAAATGGACTTCACAGATATATTCAGAACATTCCATCCCAAAGCAACAGAATACACATTCTTCTCTAGTGCCCATGGAACATTCTCCAGAATCGATCACATCCTAGGTCATAAATCAGGTCTCAACCGGTACCAAAAGAGTGGGATCATTCCCTGCCTATTTTCAGACCACAATGCTTTGAAACTAGAACTCAATCACAAGAGGAAAGTTGGAAAGAACTCAAATACATGGAGGCTAAAGAGCATCCTACTAAAGAATGAATGGGTCAACCAGGAAAATAAGAAGAATTAAAAAAATACATGGAAACCAATGAAAATAAAAATACAAGTATTCAAAATCTTTGGGATGCAGCAAAGGCAGTCCTAAGAGGAAAGTATATAGCAATACAAGCCTTT
>NC_058410.1:116883333-116944103 GCF_002201575.2 Neomonachus schauinslandi
GGGTGGGAGGATGGGTTAGCCTGGTGGTGGGTATTGAGGAGGGCACATTCTGCATGGAGCACTGGGTGTTATGCACAAACAATGAATCATGGAACACTACATCTAAAACTAATGATGTAATGTATGGGGATTAATATAAGAATAAAAAAAAAAAGAAATCTTGGTTGCATATTTTTCCCATTCAGAACATTGAATATTTCCTTCTACTCTTTTCTGGCCTGACATGTCTCTGTGGAGAGATCAGCTGCTAACCTCATCTACCTTCCCTGGTAGGTTAAGGACCTGTTTTCCCTTGCTGCTTCCAGAATTTTTTCTTTGTCTGTGTATTTTGTGAATTTGACTATGATATGCATTGGTGATGGCCAGCTTTTGTTGAATTTAATGGGTGTTCTCTGTGCTTCTTCGATTTTGATATCTGTGTCTTTCCCCAGATTAGGCAAGTTTGGGCTATAATTTGTTCGAATAAACCTTCTGCCCTTTTATATCTCTCTTCATCTTCTGGGACTCCTATGATACAAATGTTATTATGCTTTACTAAGTCACTTTTTCCCTAAGTCTACCTTCATGGTCCATTACCTTTCTTTCTTTCTTCTTTTCAGCTTCACTACTTTCCATAATTTTATCTTCTATATCACCCATTTGAACCTCTGCTCTATCTTTGTTTTTATGGCCTCCATTTATGCATCTTGGTTATAGCAGTTTTAATTTCAGCCTGACTAGATTTTAGTTCTTTTATCTCTTTAGTAAGGGATTCTCTAGTTTCTTCTGTGATTTTTTTTGAGCCTGGCTAGTATCCTTATAATTGTTTTAAATTCTAGTTCAGACACCTTACTTATATCTGTATTAATTAAATCCCTGGCTGTGAGTTCTGCCTCATGTTCTTTCTTTTGGGATGAATTTCTTTGTCTCATCATTTTGTTGAGAAAAGAAAAGAAGAAAGGAAAAAGAAAACCATCAACAAAAAACAAAAATCAAAGAAAAAGAAAAACACACACACAAAAAAAACAAGAAAAACGAAAATAAAAAACAAGAAAACCAAACCAAACCAAAACAAAACAAAAGTAGATCCTGGGTGTTATTTTGGTCTGCTTGTTAAAAGAATCTAGGTCCCAAAATAAACAATAATAATAATGATGATAATAATGTAAAATACATTAAAGTAAAATGAAGGTAAACTATATATAAAAATTAAAAGTTAAAAATAATTTTTAAAAAATTGGAAAATATAAGAAAATAAGTGAAAAAATAATAATTTTAAAATAAAGAATAAAAGTAAAACAGAAGCTAGATCTTATTTCCCCTAGAGCTGAAACTTTGCAGCAGTCTATGATCAATAAACTTGGTGTGAACTAGTTATTTGTGCTGGTCTTCTGAGAGAGGGACCAGCTGTGCTGATTCTCAGGCTGACTTGTTTGAGTAGAAATGCATCTCCAGGGCACAAGGAGGGCGGGGCTTGGTGTATGCAGCTCCAGCCTCCAATAGGTGGCGCTATTTTGCACCCTGAAAGCTTTCAGCACTGTTGGGCAGATGAAAATGGCTGTGCCCTGCTCTCTAGCCTCAGAGCTGAAAGTTGGGACCCCTACACTTCAGTGAGCCTTCACAGAAGAGCAGTCAATCACCCTATTTGTGTCCCCAGTTTTCCTCTGAACCCTACATTCACCCTGCCTGTGTTTAAGCCTTTTTATCTCAGGTGCACCTCAGAGTTTCCAAAATCTAAATTTCAGGGACTCCCACGACAGGGACACACACTGTTTCTGTGGGGAGGTTCTCACTAGGCTTGCTGGCCCATCCCAGGAAAGCAGTCAGACAACCACCTGGTGGTTTGCAGTTTATAGCAGAAAGCTGGCACCAGGACCTGCTGCTCTCTGCTGGATTCCCAGCTCCTAAGCCTGGGAACAGCACAGCATCTTGGTGCCATCCATTCTTCCTATGACCCAGGGGATCCTCAGACCACCCTGTCACTCCTGGGATTCTGCCCCTCTTCACCACCTGGGCACCTTTAAGCCAGGCAAGCCCCCCATGGTAGTGAACCAAATTGTGGAAGAAGCCCAAGTATCCATCAAACTGATAAATCGATAAAGAAGTGGTATATATATATATGTATATATGTATATATGTGTGTGTATGTGTTTATATGATGGAATGTTATTCATCCATAAAAAATAACAAAATCTTGCCGCTTGCAATGACATGCGTGGACCTAGAGAGTATAATGCTAAGCAAAATAAGTCAGTCAGAGAAAGAAAAATACCATATGATTTCACTCACATGTGGAATTTAAGAAACAAAACAAAGGAGCAAAGTGAAAAAGAGAGAGAGAGAGAGCGACAAATCAAGAAACAGACTCTTAATTATGGAGAACAACCTGATGGTTACCAGAGGGCATGGGGATAGGGAATGGGTTAAACAGGTGATGGGGATTAAGGAGTACACTTATGATGAGCATCGGGTGATGTATGGAATTGTTGAGTCACTATATTGTCCACCTGAAACTAATTTTGCACTGTATGTTAACTACCTAGAATTAAAATAAAAACTTAAAAAAATAAATTAAGCAACTCTATATGAACAAATAAAAAGAGAAAAAGAAATATAATTTTCAGTGTCATCAAAAGTGTAAATAAATGCTGTTAAGAGTATAAACTGGAACAATTAGTAGACTGTCAGAGTGACAAGATAATTATGGTTATCTTGAAACTGGAATTATTAAAGTAGAAGATAAAAGAATTAGAAGATAAGTTGTAAACTTAATTGTTGGAGAAGTTTATCTTATATCAGCTTATATTGCTGCATAGAGTTTATGTGCAAATATATGTATTTCATTATTTTTGCCATAATATTAAATTGAAAATTGTCAATGTTCATTAGAAAGTTAATTTTGACATAAATTATGGAATTTCTAGATAATGAAGATATTTGTAGTCATTAAAGAATACAATTTTTTGTAACCTGTCTCACATAATGTAAAGAAGAAAAAGGCAAGTTATAGGAAAAAAAATTGTGAGATTTTAAATAATATTAGTATGTGTATTTGGAGCAGAAAATTACCTGACATTTTAATGTGTTGTTAACTGTGCTGAATTAACTGTTGCTTGAGTTTTCCTCTAAACTTTCCCCTCTCTGATTCCAATTGTAATATTTCAGCTTCAGTAATATTTCAATATGTAATATATGGCTTCAAGTAAGATTGCATGAAAAAGACTCTCTTGCTACGTTGTTGAGTGCACAACTTAGTGAAAGTAATTGTGTAATACAGGTGGGAAAAGCAATGTCAATGAAGGAAGCCTTGAAAGAGTGACTGGGAGGTTTCTCAAAACCTAACAGATCTTCAGGCGCTTCTTGAAGTGTTGCATCAAAAGTCTTTAATAGGAACACTTGAATGGCTCAGTCAGTTAATATAGATTCTTGATTTCAGCTCAGGTCATGGTCTTAGGTCATGAGATCAAGCTCCATGTTGAGCTCGGCATGGGGCTCTGAGCTCAGCAGAGTCTGCTTGAGATTCTCTTTCTCTGTCTGCCCTCCCCCACTCACACTCTCTCTCTCTGAATAAATAAATAAAATCTTTTTTAAAAAAGTCTTTGGGGTGCCTGTGTGGCTCAGATGGTTAAGCATCTGCCTTTGGGTCACGTCATGATCCCAGGGTCCTGGAATCGAGCCCCGTGTCAGGCTCCTGGCTCAGAGGGGAGCCTGCTTCTCCCTCTCCCTCTGCCTGCTTCTCCCCCTGCTTATGGTCTCTCTCTCTGTATCTCTGTGTCTCAAATGAATAAATAAAATCTTAAAAAAAAAGTGAAAATTAAAAAAAGTCTTTAATAATATCTGTGACTTAATCTTTGGAGTCAAGGGGAGAGATGTAACAAAACCTGGGATGATGAGCATCCTAGTACTAACCAGTGAGGGCCCAAGACTGGAGCTGCATCCTGAATGCTTTGGGCCACATAGGACCTTTGCATAATTATTACTCAAGGGAAAGAGGGACAGAAGCTCCAGTAAGAACTAAGATAAAACTTCACACTAGCCTGGTTGGCTGAGGGCTCAAAGATACAATTCTGTTTTTAAATGAGTTAACATAAACATTTAAAGATTAGTTTAGGAACAGAGATTAAGGTCTGCTATATAAATATATATTACTATAATTATATATTATATTATATTATGTATTTTATTACATTATTATATATAATTATTGATATCTTTATATAAATATATAAAAAAGAGATAACTGAAAGAACTGAAAGAACAATCTGGTATTAATAGTTACTTTGGAGGAGAAAAAAGAATACTGAAGGGAAAGGAAGGATTATCAATTTATATTTTATATTGTTCTGAATTGTTTGAGTTTGATACAATGAGTTATAATTTTATTAAAATTAAAAATGAAACAGCACTGATGATGATAAAACTTTCAGTGGCCAATTCAACATTCTGTGGACCAACCTCAGTGCATCCCAGCTTTTCACACTGGCCCCTCTCTTCAGGAAGTTTTATTCCCTGCTTCACTTAGTCACTGCACATTGATTATTTTCTGGCCTCAATCCTGTGATGACAACTTTTATTCTTTGCAATACCAGTCCATCCTGTCACAACCCCCACAGTCACTTCCTCCAAACAGTGCATTCAAGACTCGACCACTGACATTCCCAGCTGAGCCTCTGTCCATCACAGGAGCCAACTGGGATTCTGGTCTCTGCCAGTAATGGTACATTTTGGTAAACATGGTGCCTTCCTTCAAAATGTGTGAGGAGACACATACCAGGGAAATAAATTATCTATTTGTATGGTAGATATTTACAGAAGTCATTGAATTTTAAAATACAGCACAATATATGTATAAATAGATTAAGAGAATTTCAGGTTAAATCCAGTGTCTAGGATATTGACCAGCTCCAAGAATATCTGCCTTTCTGTCTCTGTTCTGTTCATCATCCTCCCCCGAAATCAAATGCAGAACACTTACATTCCCATGGAGTGATCTATATTCTCAGATAATTACTCACCGATCACCTTCAGCTCCAAAGTGGCTTCTTCAAAGTCACTGTCTTTTTTAAAAGAACACTTGTACATTCCATTGTCTGAGATCTGGAGACTGTAGATTCTCACAGCTACTCTTCCCTCCGTGATGTAATCTTTCACCAACTCTGCTCTCCCTTTGAAATCTACCAGCTGTTCTCCCGCCTGCTCCATTCCATCCTTATATACATACACAGCCTCTGAGAACTGGGAGCGGAACCACCTCAGCTCCATGCTCTCCACATTCATGGCTGGGGACACACGACAGGGCAGCACTGTGTCTGTGCCCAGCATGGCCACAATTGGCTCTGAGGGGCTGATAACCAAGAATGAATCTGTGGAATAGAGCCACAGGGAAGAGAATATCAGTGACCTGCCCTGGCATTGTGGAACACAGCATCATTATTGGCCCAGGAGAACCCTAGAGACATTCTGTCATTCATACACCAGTTCTCTGCAGCACACATTCAGGCTGAAGATGGCAGTGAACAAGACAAAAAACATCTCTACCCAATCAACAGGGTAATCTCTTGTTAAACAAATGATTTTTTAATTGCAATGGTGATAAATTCTATAAAGAAGGAGGGAAGAGTGCTGGGAAATCATGAAATCAGAGTTTTTAATTAGGTCTTGGCCATCAGAAAATGCATTCTTCATGAAGAAGAGACCTGAATGAATCAGAAAAAAATTAGTGAAATAATTGCATCTGATTCTTCTCTCTAATCATATAATGACTTTTTTGCCCTCATATATGGGCAGATAAATCATTATATCAAAATAAAGGATTTAGAATTAGCCCAGGTATATACTGAGTAGTGATGGAGTAATTTAATCTTTCTGTTCAGAGAATAAGAGAATCTAAGAATATAAAATACAAAATATTGTTACCTGAGCCCCACATGGACACCTGGAGAAGTAGGATAGAGAAAAGGTCTCTTAGCAGAGAGAAGTCCAGGGAACCCACCATCTTTCTCAGAGCAGACAACAGTATGACACGTAGTAAGGTCCTGAAAATAGCTGGAGTAAAGACAAAAATGGAATCCATAAGGTAAAAATAATCATAGCTAAGGCAGTTCACAGTGATTCTAAGAAATGGCCTCCAGAAGCTCCAGAAGTAGTGTGTCTCTCTCGGGGAACATCAAGGAAGCCTTTAACACTCACAAAAAAGACTCTTTGTTTCCCTTTTCCAAGGAAACAGTCTTCATCTCAACAACCATGTTCTACATTGATAAATCTGTCCACAATCTCTCTAAACTCTTCTCTAACTCAAGAACATCTTGTCCAGTGGACAAAGAGACAGAGAGGAGACGATGGGCATCCACAGAAAGAGATGGCTTTAGCACAAACACTAATTTGGCCTCAATGAATTCCACCCCCTCCCCATATTCCTATATGATGGAGGGGCATATATAACTTGGCCTGTCCCCTGCCAACCCCTAGAATCCTTGCCCAAATGCGCTTAGTTCCCTCTCTCTTGCCCATCACCCACAAAATACAAAACTCACACCTTTTAAGTTCTTCTTACAGAGATGAAGGCATCCGGAAACTTCTCAGATTCATGGCCACAGGAACTAGGGGATAAATACTCTCTGCCATTCCCCCCAGTTACCTGCTCTTGGCTGCCCACAGGCCTCTCCTGTGAGACTTTCTCCAAAATGTCAAGAGGATCTCAGACTTTACAAATCATGGGGCCAGGTTTTTTAAGGGGGTTCAGACAACTGAGAGAAAGATGGCCCCTGCACGGAATCTCTCAGCAGTACACTTCTCTTTGGCCACCCTGACACACTAAAAACTGAAAGCAAAATAAGATAAAGAAAGCAAACTTTGACCTGTCATAATAAGTTTATCTAATGATTACATACTTACTTACAAAGTATAGAGGGGATCAAAAGCAAGTGATTTCTTTCTTTCTGAGAAGTATATTGTCTAGGTTAGTAGCCTAGATATTAGAACTTGATGACCTGAGTTAAAATGCTGGTGAGACTATTTACAATTTATGATTTTGAGAGAGTTATACAGCCTCTCTGTGCCTCAGTTTCCTCATGTGACAGTGTGTTGAATACTAGTATCTACCCTAAGTTTTGGGTGAAGAGTACATGAATGTATTTAAAGCACTTAGAAGAGTGTCAATAACTTATAAATTATGTGTAGGTTGTTAACAATTTTTATTTTAATATCTTGCTCACTCACCACAATATATCTACCATTTCAATGATGAATTTTCATCTTCCAGTTGGACCCCTCATTCCATTAGGCAGGAAACTGAGAAGACATGGGCATATTCACACTCTCTCACTCTTCTCCCAGACAGAAATCATAACAAGACAAAAAACATCTCTACCCAATCAACAGGGTAATGTCTTGTTAAACAAATGATTTTTTAATTGCAATGGTGATAAATTCTATAAAGAAGGAGGATCTCAACTAGGATAAAAGAAAAACAGTATAAAATTCCCCAAATGATTCTCTGAGACTTTCATCTTCCTTCAATGCTATAAATAATGGGAGTGATAAGGATGAGATTACTGTCCCCTACCTACATAAATCATTTTAGTTTTGAAGATCCTTCAAATTCTATGAATTCTAGAATAATTGTTTCTTAGAATCACAGAAAGAAATTCTGAACTGGAGACTGACAAATTTTAAAAACTCTACATTTTTGAAATTCTATATCTAAGATTGAACATCTATATATGGTTTATAAGAGACATAGCAAAACAAGAAATAAACGAATACAAACCAGACATATTCTAACACAATTGCAGATATGGCACTATTAATTTTAAAATAAAAATGACATTCAGAGAGAAATCATTCAAAGAAACAAAATTGCCATTTAAAATAGATACATTTATTAACAGCATGGACTTTCAAGTATTGCATGGTGCTAATAACATAAAGCTGGATTTAAAAAAGCAAAATCAGGAGGAGCAAGATGGTGGAGGAGTAGGAGACCTGGACTTCGTCTGGTCCCAGGAATTCAGCTGGATAGGGATCAAACCATTCTGAACACCTAAGAACTCAACAGGAGATCGACGAAAAGAATAGCAACAACTCTCTGAACAGAAAAGTGACCACTTTCTGGAAAGTAGGACGTGTGGACAAGTGAATCTGAGGTGATATTCGGGAGGTTAGATGGCAGGGGAGGGGGCCTGTGTCAGCCGCTTCTGGCAAGTGATAGAGCAGCAGGGCACAAAATCGGAACTTTTAAAAGTCTGCTCCGCTGAGGGACGTTGCTTCAGTGGCTAAGCAGGGGGTGGAACCCTCGCTGGGACAGTGTGGTCTCAGGACCCTCGGGGTCACAGAAAGACCGGGGATGCCTGAGTGCGGCCGAGCTCCCAGGTATCGGAGTGGGAAAGCCGGCTGCAGAGATGGAGCTGAGGCATGGGCTCTTAGCTCAGGGTTCCCATAAACCGTGATCCGAGGAAAAGTCGGGCCACTGCTCCTCCAGCAGGGACCCAACAAGCGGCAGATCCGGGGAGACACGACTTCCTCCCCAGGGAGCAGCGGCATGGGAGCACACCGCGGGGATCTGCTGGGTTTGGAGACTCCACATGGGATCATGTGCCAGAGATAGAAACGCTGGGTCACAGGCCGGGTGAGCATGGAGTGCAGCCAGAGACCAGGGAGATGAGAGTGATTGACTGCTTTTCTCTGGGGATGCACTGAGTAGTGGGGCTCTGAGTTCTCAGCTCCTCTGGGGCAGAGATTGGGAGGCCGCCATGTTCACTCTTGTCCTCCAAAGCTGTATGGAAAGCTTGCAGGGAACAAAAGCTCCCAAGAGCAAACCCAAGCAGATTACTTAGCTGGGCCCAGCAAGGGCGAGCAATTCGGCCTCCAGCAAAGACATTTGGGAACCACGGCAACAGGCCCCTCCACCAGAAGATCAGTAAGAACAGCCAGCCAAGAACAAGGTTACCGATCAATGAGAACGGCAGAACTCCAGCGCTAGGGGAATACTGAACATAGAATTCATGGCTTTTTCCCCATGATTCTTTAGTCTTTCAAAGTTAATTTTTTTAACTGACTTTTTTTTTTGAACTTTTCTTTTTCCCTTTTTCAACCAACATCTTATCAATCCCTTCTTTAAAAAACATTTTTATTTTTCATTTTTAGAGTCATATTCTATCCCTTCATAGTAGTTAACCTTATTTTTGGTATATATACATATAAGTTGTTCTCTCTTTAAAATTTTGGGATACATTTTCTACTAATAGATCAAAATATACCCTAAATCTCTAGTGTATGGCTTTGTTCTAGTCTCCTGCCTGATCACATTCTCTCCCTTTTTATTTTTTTTTAATCCTCTTCTTTCTTTTTTCAACCAACATTTTATCTTATCAATTCCTTTTATAAAATCTTTTATAATTTTCATCTTTACAGTCATATTCCATCCCTTCATTGTATTAACCCTTATTTTTGTACATATATAAGTTTTTCTTTCTTTAAAATTTTGGGAGGCACTTTCTTCTAATAGACCAAAATACGCCCAAAATCTAGTGTGTGGTACTGATCTATGCACCAGCCTGATCATATTTGATCATATTCTGGTTTTTTATTTTGTTTTGTTTTGTTTTTGTTTGTTTTTATCTTTTTCTTTTCTTTTTATTTCTTTTTTCTTTCTTTCCCTTTCTTTTCCCTGGTTTCAGGTCTTTTCTGATTTGTTTAGTGTCTATTTTCTGGGGACGTTGTTACCCTGTTAGCATTTTGTTCTCTCATTAATCCATTCTCCTCTGGACAAATGACAAGACAGAAAAAATCACCTCAACAAAAAGAACAAGAGCCAGTACCGACTACCAGGGAACTAATCAATACGGACATTAGTAAGATGTCAAAACTAGAGTTCAGAATCATGATTTTAAAGATACTAGCTGGGCTTGAAAAAAGCATGGAAGTTATTAGAGAAACCCTTTCTGGAGAAGTAAAAGAACTAAAATCTAACCAAGACGAAATCAAAAAAGGCTATTAATGAGGTGCAATAAAAAATGGAGGCTCTAACTGCTAGGATAAATGAGGCAGAAGAGAGAATCAGTGATATAGAAGACCAAATGATGGAAAATAAAGAAGCTGAGAAAAAGAGAGATAAACAACTACTGGATCACGAGGGTAGAATTCAAGAGATAAGTGATACCGTAAGACAAAACAACATTGGAATAATTGGGATCCCAGAAGCAGAAGAAAGAGAGAGAGGGGCAGAAGGTATATTGGACCAAATCATAACAGACAACTTCCCTAATTGGGGGAAGGAAACAGGCATCAAAATACAGGAGGCACAGAGAACCCCTCTCAGAATCAATAAAAATAGGTCAACACCCCGACATCTAATAGTAAAACTTATGAGTCTCAGAGACAAAGAGAGAATCCTGGAAGCAGCTCCGGAGAAGAGATCTGTAACCTACAATGGTAGAAATATTAGACTGGCAACAGACCTATCCACAGAGACCTGGCAGGCCAGAAAGGACTGGCAGGATATATTCAGAGCACTAAATGAGAAAAATATGCAGCCAAGAATCCAGCTAGGCTGTCATTGAAAATAGAAGGAGAGGGCGCCTGGGTGGCTCAGTTGTTTAAGCAACTGCCTTCAGCTCAGGTCATGATCCGGGAGTCCCGGGATCGAGTCCCGCATCGGGCTCCCTGCTCAGCGAGGAGCCTGCTTCTCCCTCTGACCCTCCGCCCTCTCATGTACTCTTTCTCATTCTCGCTCTCTCAAATAAATAAATAAATCTTAAAAAAAAAAAAGAAAAGAAAATAGAAGGAGAGATAAAAAGCTTCCAGGACAAACAAAAACTAAAGGA
This sequence comes from Neomonachus schauinslandi, assembly GCF_002201575.2. Classification (NCBI taxonomy): domain Eukaryota; kingdom Metazoa; phylum Chordata; class Mammalia; order Carnivora; family Phocidae; genus Neomonachus; species Neomonachus schauinslandi. The sequence goes on from NC_058410.1 coordinate 116,894,136, forward strand.
ATTTGCAAACACAACACCAGCCCTATAAGAAATCTTGAAAGGGGTCCTCTAAGCAAAGAGAGAGTCTAAAAGCAACATAGACCAGAAAGGAACACAGACAATATACAGTAACAGTCACCTTATAGGCAATACAATGGCACTAAATTCCTATCTTTCAATAGTTACCCTGAATGTAAATGGGCTAAATGCCCCAATCAAAAGACACAGGCTATCAGATTCTATAAAAAAACAAGACCCATCAATATGCTATCTGCAAGAGACTCATTTTAGACCCAAAGACACCCCCAGATTGAAAGTGAGGGGTGGAAAATCATTTACCATGCTAATGAACACCAAAAGAAAGCTGGGTGGCAATCCTTATATCAGACAAATTAGATTTTAAACCAAAGAGTGTAATAAGAGATGAGGAAGGACACTATATCCTACCTAAAGGGTCTATCCAACAAGAAGATCTAACAATTGTAAATATCTATGCCCCTAACATGGGAGCAACCAATTTTAAAAGGCAGTTAATAACCAAAGCCAAGAAACACAGCGACAACAATACAATAATAGTGGGGGACTTTAACACCCCCCTCACTGAAATGGACAGATCATCTAAGCAAAAGATCCACAAGGAAATGAAGACTTTAAGTGACACACTGGACCAAATGGACTTCACAGATATATTCAGGACATTCCATCCCAAAGCAACAGAATACACATTCTTCTCTAGTGCCCATGGAACATTCTCCAGAAGAGATCACATCCTAGGTTTCAACTGGTACCAAAAGATTGGGATCATTCCCTGCCTATTTTCAGACCACAGTGCTTTGAAACTAGAACTCAATCACAAGAGGAAAGTTGGAAAGAACTCAAATACATGGAGGCTAAAGAGCATCCTACTAAAGAATGAATGGGTCAACCAGGAAATTAAAGAAGAATTTAAAAAATTCATGGAAACAAATGAAAATGAAAACACAGCTGTTCAAAATCTTTGGGATACAGCAAAGGCAGTCCTAAGAGGAAAGTATATAGCAATACAAGCCTTTCTCAAGAAACAAGAAAGGTCTCAAATACACAACCTAACCCTACACCTAAAGGAGCTGGAGAATGAACAGCAAATAAAGCCTAAACTCAGCAGGAGAAGCGAAATAATAAAGATCAGAGCAGAAATCAATGAAATAGAAACCAAAAGAACAGTAGAAGAGATCAACGAAACTAGGAGCTGGTTCTTTGAAAGAATTAACAAGATTGATAAACCCCTGGCCAGACTTATCAAAAAGAAAAGAGAAATGACCCAAATCAACAAAATCATGAATGAAAGAGGAGGGATCACAACCAACACCAAAGAAATACAAACAATTCTAAGAACATACTATGAGCAACTCTATGCCAGCAAATTAGATAACCTGGAAGAAATGGATGCATTCCTACAGATGTATCAACTACCAAAACTGAACCAGGAAGAAATAGAAAACCTGAACAGACCTATAACCACTAAGGAAATTGAAGCAGTCATCAAAAATCTCCCAACAAACAAAAGCCCATGGCCAGATGGCTTCCCAGGGGAATTCTACCAAACATTTCAAGAAGAATTAATACCTATTCTTCTGAAACTGTTCCAAAAAATAGATATGGAAGGAAAACTTCCAAACTCATTTTATGAGGCTACCATTACCTTGATCCCCAAACCAGACAAAGACCCCATCAAAAAGGAGAATGACAGACCAATATCCTTGATGAACATCGATGCCAAAATTCTCACTAAAATACTAGCCAATAGGATCCAACAGTACATTCAAAGGATTATTCAACACAACCAAGTGGGATTTATCCCTGGGCTGCAAGGATGGTTCAACATCCGCAAATCAATCAATGTGATACAATACATTAACAAAAGAAAGAACAAGAATCATATGATCCTCTCAATAGATGCAGAAAAAGCATTTGACAAAGTACAGCATCCTTTCTTGATCAAAACTCTTCAGAGTATAGGGATAGAGGGCACATACCTCAATATCATAAAAGCCATCTATGAAAAACCCACAACGAATATCATTCTCAATGGGGAAAAACTGAGAGTTTTCCTCCTAAGGTCAGGAATGTGGCAGGGATGTCCACTATCACCATTGCTATTCAACAAAATATTAGAAGTCCTAGCCACAGCAATCAGACAACAAAAAGAAATAAAAGGCATCCAAATCATCAAAGAAGAAGTCAAACTCTCACTCTTTGCAGATGATATGATACTTTATGTGGAAAACCCCAAAGACTCCACCCCAAAACTGCTAGAACTCATACAGGAATTCAGGAAAGTGGCAGGATATAAAAACAATGCACAGAAGTCAGTGGCATTCCTATACACCAACAACAAGACAGAAGAAAGAGAAATTAAGGAGTCGATCCCATTTACAATTGCACCCAAAACCATAAGATATCTAGGAATAAATCTAACCAAAGAGGCGGGACACCTGGGTGGCTCAGTCTGTTGGGCGGCTGCCTTTGGCCCGGGTCATGATCCCAGAGTCCTGGGATCCAGTCCCACATCAGGCTCCTGCTCAGCAGGGTGCCTGCTTCTCTCTCTGTCTCCCTCTGCTTGTGCTCTCTCTGTCAAATAAATAAAATCTTAAAAAAAAAAATCTAACCAAAGAGGCAAAGAATCTATACTCAGAAAACTATAAAATACTCATGAAAGAAATTAAGGAAGACACAAAGAAATGGAAAAATGTTCCATGCTCATGGATTGGAAGAGCAATTATTGTGAAGATGTCAATGCTACCTAGAGCAATCTACACATTCAATGCAATCCCTTTCAAAATACCATCCACTTTTTTCAGAGAAATGGAACAAATAATCCTAAAATTTGTATGGAACCAGAAAAGACCCCAAATAGCCAGAGGAATGTTGAAAAAGTAAAGCAAAGCTGGTGGCATCACAATTCCGGACTTCCAGCTCTATTACAAAGCTGTCATCATCAAGACAGTATGGTACTGGCACAAAAACAGACACATAGATCAATGGAACAGAATAGAGAGCCCAGAAATGGACCCTCAACTCTGTGGTCAACTAATCTTCGACAAAGCAGGAAAGAATGTCCAATGGAAAAAAGACAGTCTCTTCAACAAATGGTGTTGGGAAAATTGGACAGCCACATGCAGAAGAATGAAACTGGACCATTTCCTAACACCACACACAAAAATAGACTCCAAATGGTTGAAAAACCTCAATGTGAGACAGGAGTCCATCAAAATCCTAAAGGAGAATACAGGCAGCAACTCTTCGACCTCAGCTGCAGGAACTTCTTCCTAGTAACATCGCCAAAGGCAAGGGAAGCAACAGCAAAAATGAACTATTGGGACTTCAAGATAAAAAGCTTTTGCACAGCAAAAGAAACAGTCAACAAAACCAAAAGACAACCGACAGAATGGGAGAAGATATTTGCAAATGACATATCAGATAAAGGGGTAGTATCCAAGATCTATAAAGAACTCATCAAACTCAACCCCCAAAGAACAAAGAATCCAATCAAGAAATGGGCAGAAGACATGAACAGACATTTTTCCAAAGAAGACATCCAAATGGCCAACAGACACATGAAAAAGTGCTCAACATCGCTCAGCATCAGGGAAATCCAAATCAAAATCTCAATGAGATATCACCTCACACCAGTCAGAATGGCTAAAATTAACAAGTCAGGAAATGACAGATGTTGGCGGAGATGAGGAGAAAGGGGAACCTTCCTACACTGTTGGTGGGAATGCAAGCTGGTGCAGCCACTCTGGAAAACAGTATGGAGGTTCCTCAAAAAGTTGAAAATAGAGCTACCATACGATCCAGCAATTGCACTACTGGGTATTTACCCCAAAGGTACAAGTGTAGGGACCTGAAGGGGTACGTGCACCCCGATGTTTATAGCAGAAATGTCCAAAGTAGCTAAACTATGGAAATAGCCAAGATGTCCATCGACAGATGAATGGATAAAGAAGATGTGGTATATACATACAATGGAATATTATGCAGCCATCAAAAGGAATGAAATCTTGCCATTTGCAACGACGTGGATGGAACTGGAGGGTATTATGCTGAGCGAAATAAGTCAATCAGAGAAAGACATGTATCATATGACCTCACTGATATGAGGAATTCTTAATCTCAGGAAATAAACTAGGGTTGCTGGAGTGGTGGGGGATGGGAGGGATGGGCTGCCTGAGTGATAGACATTGGGGAGGGTATGTGCTATCGTGAGAGCTGTGAATTGTGTAAGACTGTTGAATCACAGACCTATACCTCTGAAACAAATAATACATTATATGTTAAAAAAAAAAAGAAGATAGCAGGAGGGGAAGAATGAAGTTGGAGAAATCGGAGGGGGAGACGAACCATGAGAGACTATGGACTCTGAAAAACAAACTGGGGGTTCTACAGTGGAGGGGAGTGGGGGATGGGTTGGCCTGGTGGTGGATATTAAGGAGGGCACGTTCTGCGTGGAGCACTGGGTGTTACGCACAAACAATGAATCATGGAACACTACATCAAAAACTAATGATGTAATGTATGGTGATTAATATAACATAATAATAAAAAAATTAATTAATTAAAAAATAAATTAAAAATTAAAAAAGCAAAATCAGTTGAGAACTCAAAAAGAAATTTATAGTTATAGTCAGAAAAGAACAGAACCATTACAGAACATATAAATGAAGTCATAGAAGTTTTAAATTATATAAACTATGCTATACCAAATCCTTATGACTTTGTGAGATCCACTAATTTCTCTCAATTTTTAATTAATATAAATCCACTGCAGGGAATTAAGATGGATTAGTCGAAATGACCCAGTGTGACACTTATCAAAGCCTTCCTCCACTGTGCTGGGATTTCAGATCTTTCCCAGGTGTTCTTATATAAACAAACACCAAAATATCTGCTTATTTCAAGGATTCTTTTTGAAACTTGCTTAAGTATCTAATCTCAGTAGAGATTTGGATTTACATTTTCTAAACAGTCAGGGATTTGACATGTGTGTGAATGACACTTGAATTTAAATTTATGAAATAATTAACTACCACAAGAAGCCCACTGTTTCCCTTGCAGGCACCTACTCTAGTAGAGGCTACCAGAAAAAGAAAAACACAGATAAAGTCAGCATGTGGCTCCTCCATTCCTAGGTAGCTAACTTCAACAGACATGTACCAAATCTCCTATCCTTCCATCTTACTCCAACTCAAATAACAGTGGCCACCCAAAGTGGAATAAACTGAACTTGGCATTTCCCTCTAAACCTTCCTGCTCCAAGCCCACGTTCAAAACCTGCAGCCTTCACTCTTTACCTAAGAGAAGTTTTGTGAGGTAGAAACTTCTGATTCTTTGTCCAGAAATTTCTTCCTTTTGCCCCTACATTTAGATGTTCATTTTATTGCTTAGATAATTCTGATTTCTACTCAGGAATGTAAAGACTACATTTGTAGTAATGAATTCAATGTGACAGATATATGATGGAAGCTGATTCTTTTTCTTTTGTACATAACAGGTTTTCTGGACTGTAGAAGCTTTGAGGTTTTCGTTTGTTTGTCTGTAGTTCTAAAACTTTAAAAAAAATTATGTATAAATGGCATTTTTTTTCCTCCAATAATTTAACTCTTTATGAAGTGCCCTTTCTTCTGATTCTGGCCCCTAATCTGCTTCCCAGTTTAGAAAACCTATTAAATGAATGTTGAAACCCTGGATCTACTGTGCTTAATTTAACTTATGTTTCTTAGGTTTTATCCCTTTGATTTAAAGTATCATATTCTGGAAGCATCCAGTGACCTTATTTTTCTAGCCCAATATATGTTTTTTTAAGTTTTAATTTACAGTCCACTTAGTTAACATACAGTGTAATATGAGTTTCAGGTGTACAATTTCATGATTCAACACTTTCATGGAACACACAGTGCTCTAGTCCAATATTTTGATATGTAGAGGTTTCTACTCTGGTATCTGACCTTTCTAGTTGGTTTCTATTTTAAGTCAGTTTTCCACTCCCAAGAATGTGAATTATTTTAGTCCTGAATTTCCTACAAATGAATCCTTCTTATTGTGCTTCATATTTGCATTAAAAAATCTTTACATACATATTATTCTTTACCTTTTCATGTGAGAGAAATCTGAAAATTTGAGATAAGCAAAAACAACAGTTAGAAACACCCCTATTTGTGTCACTCAGACATAAATATCCTATCATTTTTGTGTGTGTGATTTTGAAGTCTAACCTGTCATATTTCTTAAGCAAATAAGATCATACTGTTCATGCTGTTTTAAAACTGCTTTTTGAAGTCAGTAATATCTTGTAGTGCTCCTTTCTCCTCCCCCCTCAACTTTCTCCTTAAACACAAGAACACTGTTATGATGTAATTCCTTTAAAATACTCTCCACAGGTTAACAGACTTTCCTCAAACAATTCTTTATTATTGGGAAAAATGTCTAAGATATTTATGTGAATTTTTCACATTTATTTTTCTAGCTTTTTTGGAAACGTATATTAATCTGTTTACACTTTCGAATAGAATATACACACAAGCATATTCACAAATTTCAAAGTAAACAAGAAGCAAGTAGTAACTTTAACCCTTACATTTCTCTTTCAGTGTTCCCCTCCCATTCCCAAATACTTCAGACCTAAACTATTAGGTGGATGTCACCAAGTGAGACAAAAGGGCCTCAGTGGGGAGGGCTACCCAGCATGGTGGGAGAGAGCTTGAGTGGGCCAGCAGGGCATGAGTGAGGTGGAGAGGCAGTCCTGAAGAGAACTGCAGAAGAATACATTGTACTATAGTCAAGCAATGCCATATTAGGCAACAGTAAGAATTTTTAAATGTATTGATAAACACAACATGGTTGAATCTCAAAAAACATTTTCTTTATCCAAAGAAGCCAAACACAGAAGTGGACATGCTGTATAATTTCTTTTTTATTGTTTTTGAAGTTTTAGAATACATAAGATTAAGCTATCATGATTTATATCAGAATACTGTTTGTTTTTCCTGGAATGAATTGAACGGCAATGGAGATGAGGAAAATTTTCAAGAGACAGACATGGTCCATATTTTGAGGGAGGTGGTAGTTACATGAGTGAAAACAGTTGTAAACTTCATTGAAATGTACGTTTCAAAACCATGCATTCCATTGTATGCAAATTATATCTTCATAAATTTGATTTCTAAAAAGTCAAATGTACCTCACTGTCTCTAGAGAATATTTATTTAGGATCTTGGTATCTCTTTGGCCAGACTGTTAGCGGCTTACATACTAATATTTATGCAATTGCTATTTGTGTCCTTAATTATCTGTAAACCTTGTGTGACATGAAAAAACATGACTGGGACTTGGAAAAAAATGTGAATGGGAAAGAAACGCCTTTGGAGCACATTCTACCTCTGGGATTGTAGAATTGTGTTATTATTCCCATTTTACTCTTGGGAGCCCTAAGGTGTTGGAGATACAGCCCTAAGCTTATCAGAGCACAGAGCCCTCCATTTCTGACCTCCTATTTTCCCCTGCACAGTTTCCAGTGCCAGTTAGGGTGTGGTAAGAGGAAGCCTGTATCTCTTGTTGTTCTCTAAATCAGTTAACTTTGTAAGTTAAACATTGGGATGACCAACATCCTTGAATACCACACAAGAAGAGGATTCTCCCTCCCTGAATAATGTGATTTCAGCCCTTTGCAGGTAGGAGGAGGAAGCTACACTGAGCATTTTTGACCAAAGCACATTTTAGAGTTCTTATCATTCCAGAGCTGTGCCCAGTCCAAAGTCCCCTAGGATAGTCCCCTTTATTACCTCCACTTTCAAAGTAACTGCAAGAGCTGCAGGCAGGCTGTGACTTTAATACTGGACCCATTCTAGGAGAAGCATTCACATGTCAGTGCCTTTTGGTAGCCCTGTTTGTCCCCCTTCCTAAGGATATGTTTCCAGTCCAGGGATGGGTTAGAAACCTACTATTCCCAGCCCCTGCAGCCACACCTTTGGACGCTGACCACAGGAACAACCAGGTACCAATTGTTTCTGGAGCTGGGCCTTATAGTTTAACTGAGGAGATCAGTAGCTTCCAGAAAGCCTCCTGGCTCAATCTGATGGTCAGAAAGAAATGTGTGGTGATGTGGAGGTGTGTCTGTAGAAGATGTGAGTCCTAAAAACAAAAGGGCCTGAGCTCTGGGTCACATAGTGAGAAAACTCCCTTCTCTTTCTGGAGTTAAACCACAAGAGTGTTTACAGTAAAAATAAATAAGTAAATATATGAATGAATCAATGAATGAAGGCAAGAAGGAGGAAGTTAGATTGGGCAATAGGAGTGGACTAATTTTGTGTCTGCCTGCATTTCTCAAAATGAACTCAGGGTTTTTCAATTTCACGAAAGCCCACAGGACACAAGAGAGTGGTTTACAGTTTTTTACACCCACTGGGGAAACAGTTGGTTTTCAGAAAGAAGAGAGGGAAGGAAAATCCACCGGGGAAGGGTTGGAGTTGGTGGCAATCTGTGAGGAAGAACAGCCAAAAAACTGTGTATAAAAGTAAATCTTTGAACAGGGCTTTTTTTTTTCCTGAAAGTTTTCACTCTGGTGGCTTTCTCACCACCTTCTCTTACAGAGTACTTCCTTGTCAGAGTGAACATTTCGTGCTTTCACTTTCTGCTCTGAAGAAGATGGTGTGTTCTCCTAACTCTTCTCCTGTTGGTTTCCTCCTCCTTCTCCTTCTCCAGGTGCCTGCATGGTACTCAGCAGGTCAGTGTTCTCTCTCCTTCTCTTTATTTATTGACTTGTTTTTAATGGCTCTTCTTAGATGATGAAAAATCTTGATCATCCATTGGTGGTCATTGTACCTCCTCTCAAAGGCAGTTATACTGGAGGGAGGCTGTAAACTGTGTTTGTGACAACCAAAGACTGGAAGGTTCTGGCCAAGAATGGGAGTGATCTTTATATCAACACCCCTTATTACTTTGGGTAGATTTTATAAAACTCATAGTTGTAATGTTTAGCTAAATCTTTATTGAGTATGGGTGATTTTAGCTTGCTTAATTTCAGTGTAACAGTATCAGTGAAAATATACTTTATAATGTTCACATTGCCAAGAAAATCTAAGTCTGAGCACAAAGAATTTGGAATCCCTGGTTATGATCTTTGACAAATCATTTCTTTTTCCCCTCTGGGGCTTGAGTCCTTCTTTCATAAAATAGAAAGGACCCTCAGGATAAAGTTTTCAGACTCCAGGTTTGGACAAAAACCAGCTATGAGATTACAATAATGACATTTTTTATTAAAATCTCTTTAATTTGATGTCCGTTAGGCAGGGAATATTAAAATGTTTGATTTCCATGCATTTTGATTCAGCAATTCTATAAGAATTTATCATAAAGAAAACTTCTCCCATGTGCATAGTATAATGTATTAAATGTTTATTGTGGGACTGTTTATAGTAATAATAAATTGGAAGCAATATAAATATTTACCCTGATACAGGAAAAGCTTAAACATGATGCTATAGGCCGTGTCAAAAACAATAAGTAGAGCTCAATTATATGTACTAAAATGGTTGGATGTTCCTTATTGCAGAAATTGATATGTAATGATTCCATTTATGTAAAATAGAATAACTTTTACACTACATTGTGGATATAAGTAATGTCAAATATCTTTTCCTAAATTAAATGACTCCTATAACGTGTATAGCCAGTAGTCCTATATCAGTTAACTAATATCAGTTAACACATATCTGTTGAGTACTCTGGGTATTACACAGGAATAGAAAAGAAGGGAGACCACGGCCCGCATCCAGCCCAATGGCCAATGTCATGCTCCTTGATTAGGACTGCCTGATCCACATTCTCTGGGACAGTCTGTTCATGGGATTTTTCCTTTAAGCCCATGTGGCCTTGCCATTTGTGTTCAACACTCCTGGACCCCCTCACAGCCATACCTTTTTGAATTCTTCCCACTCCAGGGTCACTACATTTGTGGGCCCTTAAGCTCTGACCATTCAAAAGAACCACAATATCCTTGGCCTCTGCCAGTGCGCGTTTTGCCCAGGGGGCATCAGTCACCTTTTAGTTATCATTGATTTCTATACTAAAATAAGTTTCAAGCAGATGGCTTAAGTGACTTGACAAAGGAGTTTGTTTCATAATTAAGCAAAGTCCCCATTTTTGGCTTGCAGCATCCTCCTTCCCTGACCCAGGGAATCCAACCATCCTCTCTGGTAAAGACTGCTCTGCCCTTGCCGCCTGGAACTGCTGGCTTCCAAGTCCTCTCAAGAAAATAATTTTTATGAAAAACTCTTCTTTATGATTCTAAGCATTCAGTTATTAAAAAAAACAAAAACAAAAACAACCTAACCTTATAAATTCTACATTTCACTTTGATATAAAACACTGTTAATCCTTTCCTTCAACCTTCAACACAGAGTAACCTAAATCTTTAGATCAGAAATGGCTACTTATCCTCTTAGGAGCAGTGTGTTGGGAGAGAAAGGGATGAGTGTGGAGAGAAGTACCTTCACTCCTCTCCTACCAAAAGAAGGGATAATTGCTTAATAAGTTACTTTGCCACATTTAATTCTAAATAGGTTTCCTTTATATAGGTTTCACATAACTTACACATAAATGCTATTTGTAAATGCATAGAAAAATTGTCCTTTCAAATGCCAAACTATCAGTAGTTGTTACCTCTGGAGACTATAGTTGAAGAAGTTAGATTATATAGATATATATTTGAAGACATATATGTAACTTTTTTGGAAAACAATGCAAATAAGAAAGAAATGCAGATGGGTCTTTTGTTTCATCCTCCCTCACTCGTTTCCCCAATCTGTCTTTGATTTTCATGCAGTGTCCGGGTTTTCTGTGAAGGGACCGGCTGAGCCCATCATGGTTCTGCTAGGGGCAGATGCCACTCTGCCCTGCCAGCTGTCCCCTGAGCAGAGTGCAGCCCACATGCACATTCGGTGGTACCGAACCCAACTGTCCCCCGCTGTGTTTGTGTACCAGAATGGACAGGAACAAGGTGGGGAGCAAATGCTGGAGTACCGCGGCAGGACAGAGTTGGTGAGGGACTCCATCAACAAAGGGGGAGTGGCCCTGCTGATCCAACACGTTCGTGCCTCTGATCATGGCCAGTACCGGTGTCATTTTAAGGATGGTCAGAGCTCCCAAGAGGCTATTGTGGAGCTGCATGTTGTAGGTATGTTAACCTGGCACAGAGGGTGTATGTCATGGTGTAAAGCAAGGAGAAAAATAAGGATGTCTGGATTCCTAACCTGGCATTTCTTATGATCTTCCGTATATTGATATGCTAATTTACCTTGCAGAATGTCAATTTCTTAAACTATACAGTGAGGCTAAGACTACATACTCTATTCACTTTTAAACACCAAAAAAGGCAATATTTCTGAATACGTTTTTGTATCCTAAAAGATCCCAGAAAATTGACTAGTATTAATTCAGACTAATATTGATACCCTCAGACATTAGTTTTCACCCAATCAGTAGAGAAAGACAATTTATAGGATTAAACTCCTTTTTCTAACTTTAATTGTACCTATTTTTTCCTCTCCTTTAAATGACCCCAAAGTTCTCTTAGTCTAAGTATAGTGCAAAGGCATCAAGTTGATTTCAAAACTGAATCACAGGTTGGTCTAACATTCACTGTGAGAGGTTTATTGACCTCTGAGCTTCAGTTTACTTTTCATTCTGGTGAGGGCATTTCGGTCTTCAGCCTCAGGGACTCCTGAGCCCCAAGGACCCCAGGCCTTAAACACATGCCTTCTCTCCTCAGGGTTGGGCTCTGCACCTCATGTTCATATGATGGGACCTGAGGATGGTGGGATCCGAGTGCTGTGCTCTGCAGATGGCTGGTTCCCAAAACCCAGGGTGCAGTGGAGTGACATGATGGGAGTGAATCTACAGTCCCTCTCTGAGTTTCAGACCCAAGATGAAGATGGGCTCTTTCGTGTGGAAGCATCTCTTGTGGTCACAGACAGCTCTCTGGGCAATGTGACCTGTTCCATCCAGAATCCCCTCTCTGGACAGGAGAAAGCATCAGCCATCCTCCTCCCAGGTGAATGAAGCACAAACCTCAAAGCAGAGTTGGGAGTGTGGTGAGGGCAGGGAGGAGGGAAGGAGGGATGAGGGAGCCTTGGAGAGAGGGCAGGATGGCCTCCAGGCTAGTCCTCACTATGTCTTCACATGCCTGTGTCAGAGCCCTTCTTCCCCAGGATGGACCCATGGAAGGCAGCCCTGGCTGGAACAGTCCCTGTGCTGATGCTCCTCCTCATTGGGATCAGCTACACTGGCTGGAGAGAACATCAAGCCAAAGAAAGAGAAGTAAAGAAAAAGAAAAGAGAATCTCATGAAAGAGATCAGATGAAAAATGAAAAGGAAATGGCACTTAAGGACAAAGGTAAATTGTGGCAGCAGGACAAATACGGTTCGTGGAAAAGCTGGGGGTACAGGTTATATAAGGTGGGTGGGGAAATAAAAGGCTGCCAAAGGACCTCAAGGAAAACACATAGTACCAAATTTCCATAAAGCTGGAGTGTTATGGAAAGGAGGAAACCATGTGGGAAACTTGGAGAGTTGTGGGCAGTGTTCTGTACCCAAACTATGGTGTTGTTTCTCCTTGTGGAAATGTCTTCCCCCATCTTCTCCTCCTATTCTTCCTTCAAGAATTAGCTTCTGAAACACCTAAGAAACCTTGAATTCCCATGAACTGTGGGCACTCCTTCCTCAGTGGCCCTATGACATTTCCCATGTAACTTTTCCTAGCACTTGTCATTTTAGATTCCACATGTATGTTTGCTAATCCTTCTCACCTACTTAACTATGGGACCCCTAAGGGAGGGCCACATTGAATTCATTCAGCTATTCCATGAACTCAAGAGCAGTTAAAACCCAGTTTGATGGATTTTATATCTCTTCTTTCAGATAACCTCAAGGAAGAGCTTGGTGAGTCTTGCTTCTTCTCATGCCCTGTGTAGAATTTGCTCCCTTTTCCACATCTGTTGTAGGTCTCTCACTGAATTTTGTTTCTTTCAGAACAGCGAAAGAAATTATACCTTGCAGGTAAGAGACTAGGTTTCCCACACTCCTCAATGTTTTGATGTCCAACACTTTCTCACCTCCCTCTCTTCAGAGGGAAAGACTGAAAGATTTAATAGTGACTAGTAAAAAAAAAAAAGGGGGAAGGGAGAAGAATGTGAGGCTCTGGATATCTTGCCTTGTCTTAACTGGATTTGTTCTGTTTTAGATTGGAGGAAGGCTCTGCTGTATCCTGGTAAGTAACTCTCTGGCTTAGATCTTGCCATGTGCCTCTGATATTCCAAAGAAAATAAGTAGAGACATAAACATACACACACACACACACACACACATCCATTTGCAAGTTGTGACGATTTATTTGGTATGAATCTATAGTATTTTGTATTTGGAAGCTCAAATATTCAATTGTTTTTCACAGCTAAGGCTAAAGAAGAAATAACTGTTGACTGGTAAATTCCACATGGCTAGAGTAGGACTCGACATGAATTGTTAACCCAACCACTAGGGAGAAGGAAGAAAAAGAACTCAGTGATTTTGATGAGATTTAGGAAGAATAAAGAATACTCTACATTATATCAGCATTTCTATACTGTTAATAAAGTTTAAAAGAGCAGATAACACATCATATCTTATATTTGGGAAAAAGATATTAATTATTATTTTATTTATTTTACCTATTTTAAATAAAGTAAATTTCAAAACATAGGAACAAGGTTTATGTTTGAAAAAGCTTGAAAAACAATCTTTCAAAATATTTTAATATCATTGTAAAAATATATTTATCTGGTAGTAGAGGGAACTGGCTATTTTATATCTTCTAATATCTGTGTCCATGTACTATGTGTGTTTAAGACTGTGTGTGTGCATGTGTAATAGAGTTAGACCTCAAAAGCATACTAGGTAATTCCTTAAATATATAGTTGTGTCATTTTTATATGCTTGATATTATGCTAGATGGTGGCATAAGCCATGATCTCTGACCCTGAATTGCATTGGTGGAAGTAAGCTAAGAACCAGGCAACTGCACACAGCCTGATAAGTACTTTGATAAGACAGGGTCAAGGCGCCCCTCCCAAGGATTAAAGTCAGGTAAACAGTTTCTACTAAGAGTTTTCTTTTCTTTTTTTCCTTTCTTTTCTTTTCGTTTTTCTTTTCTTTCCTTTTCTCTTTTCTTTTCTTTCCTTTCCTAAGATTTTATTTATTTATTTGAGAGAGAGAGAGAGAGTACCAGCAGGGGGAGGGAGAGGAGAAGTAGACTTCCCACTGAGCAGGGAGCCCGAGTAGGGCTCAATACCAGGACCCTGAGATCATGATCTGAGCTGAAGGCAGGTGCCCCTCTACTAAGAGTTTTCTTTGAGGAACTGCTTTAAAAATGTTCCCATGATTCTAGAGGAGAGAGCAAAGTAAGTAAGGATTAGGACATGCAGGTTTTAGTTCCAACTCTACCAATTACACCTGAGGAATTCAGTCATTTTTGCTTTCTTAATCTCAGCCTTCTTATCTCTAAAATGAAGAGATTACAGATGCCCTTTTTGACTCATATATTCATCAATTCTATATAGAGAGTGCTACCTTTCTTAGAAGTAGGCAGCTCAGTGAGAGACCATCAGGAATTATGGATAAGTTCTTACCTGCCTATTGCCCCAAGACACTAAGAGAATATCCAATCTTTAAATAAAATCACAAGTTCTGTCATAAGAGAAGTGGCCCCAGGCAGAGGCAGATGTAGTTCTCTTCCTCGTGAAGAATCTATCTCTGGAGAAAAATATTAAAAATGTGATTACAAGCATTAAAATTAAAAAGGGTCAGTTTAAAAGCCTTGGTCCGAAGATTGAACTCTACTTCGAGGTGGTCATAGGCTGGGAAACCCCTGAAATAAAATAATAAAATAAAATAAAGGATATTTTATAGCTTTCATCCTCAATGAGGAGTGCCACAAAGGCCTTAAAAGGACAGGGGCCTAGAACACTAGACGCTCCAGGTGTTCCCCAGACTTACTCCCCCAGCATTGGGCCAAATGAGGGGATTGTTTCTTTCTTTCTTTTTTTTTTTTTCCGAAAAGGCTTTATTACATGGGGGGGGGGGGGGGGGTTCGGTCCTTCTTGGCTGCCACTTTCCTCATGGCGGCCAGGACGTTGCTCAGCTCCTCTCTCTTCCTCTTGGCGCAGATGTGTGTCCCCACCCTTTTCTTGATGAACTTAAGGGCGCGCTTGTCCTTGGAGACCTTGAGCAGCTCCATGGCCCGCCGCTCCTAGGGGGCGAAGCCGCACACCTCTCGGATCATGTCCCGCACGAACTTGGTGTGCTTGGTGAGGCGCCCGTGGCGGCGGCTGTGCCTCGGCTTGCTCACATTCTTAGTCACCTTGTGGCCCTTGTTGAGGCTCACGGCCATAGAGTAGCGCAGAGCCATGGCGGGGCCGCGGAGTCCAGATGGCAGCCGATCCTACATTCCTGGCACCCCACTAACCTGCTGCTCCTCCGAGGGGATTGTTTCTAATCTGAGACAGCATGTAGGAAGTACACCCTTTGTCTTGTAGTTTCTGGACACTGCTGCGTTCATGGGGCTCAGAGGAGGAGGGAAAGAGAGCTGAGAAGAGACAACAATGAGCCAGGAAAGGAAGTGTGTCCCTCCTCTTCATTCTGTGGGTATGCTTCCATCATAGTCTCAATTTGTATCGCTCTTTTTCAGACTGGAGGAGGGAACTGTTCCGGCCTGGTGAGTGGCTCTTTGTTTATCTTTTTGACTCCTTTCCAACCTGCCCTCTGATATCCCATTTTTCCCTCCTAACATCATCTCCTAGTTGAAAAGACAGAGGCACCATTATTCTGGTAAAGAGAGGGGAGAACATGATCATTAACTGTTGGTCTGAACTGAAAATTGCTGCTAGGATTAGCTACTCTGGTTGTATTTACACCTTCATATATTGGCCATGCTTTCTCACCTGTGGTGGGGGGTGGGGGGGGCCCACTTGGTTCTGAAGGAAATTATAGCCCCTCAGTTGAGGAAATCCCCAACTGAGCAAAAAGTGCTCAAAATGATGAGAGTAACTTAGCTGCTCTTTGTAAAGAAGTCAGCTGACATGGAGCCTATTAATACTAATTGAAGAGCATACTTCTAATTTCTAGATAATTTGGAAAGAACACTATTCTCAAGTAAACACTGCAAGTCCCAGCTCACTCTGGCACTCTGAGATAAGTAGCTTTGAACCCATGGGGAGAGCACCCCATAACTCCACCTCCCCAACACACACACATTCAGAGGACAAGTGTTCTTTCACTATTCGATCCTGTTTCTCTAAAGTGTCACCTGCACAACAGCTTTCTGAAATATATACTGTTGGCCCTTCCCTTCCCTTTTCTTTCCCCACAGTGGATGTGACTATAAATCAGGAAATCCGTCAGAATAATTCTGACCCAGAGAGAAAACAGAAGCTCAGAGAGGAAACACAGGATCTATCTCTTAGTGATAAGAAAGGAGATTGCAACCTTATCACACTTAATCAGGAAGGCTTCACCTCAGGAAGACATTACTGGGAAGTGGATATTAAGAACACTGATGAGTGGACTCTAGGCATTTATGAGATGCCCACAGGCAAGATTGGGTTATCCACAGATCTACAAAACAAGAAATTCAGAGTCTTAGAGAAGAAAGGATGTAAATACAGGGCTCTTACCTATGGCCCTCAAGACATTTCCCTGGAAGAGCATCTCCTGATAGAAAAGTATCCACAAAAGATTGTGATTTTTTTGGATTATGAAGACAAGGACATTTCTTTCTATGACATGACTCAGGGCACCCACATCTTTTCCTTCACCCAGGCAAGATTCTATGGCTCACTCTATCCTTACTTCAGCTTTAAATCCATGCAGCATTCCCCATCTGAGCAATATTAAGTGACTTAGAGGAAGAACCTATACAGTGAAGACAATAGCCTATTCTCTGTAAACCCTAGAATGCCAGTTTTGATGGGTGACCTCAGGCTCACTGATTATAAGGCCTCTTGTCTTGAGGCTCCATGAGTCCTCATGACCAGCAGTGTTTCTTAATTGCAGAGAAGAAACTTTTTGTTGTAATTGTTATTGTTATAAATGCTGTTTCTTGCTTTATATATAATATATCACAGACTGATAATTTTCTAAAATAAATTACTGGAAAAATGAAGTCAATAAAAAAACCAATGCATACAATTACAAGTTGTAATAAGCTTATTGTTAGATTCAATATGCTTAAAATTACTCTGTCAATTTGCTCTGAAATGTTTATAATACTCTAGTTCTGTATTTGTCTCATAAAGAACTGGTAAGAAAGAGTCAATATAGTTCACTGGTCTGTGAACAACACTTGAGTGACACTGGTAAAGCAGTATTCAAAGGGGTAAAAATTAGATAAACTTCTTCACCTTTCTCATAGCAATGCTGAATAAAAGCAAAATAGTGTTATTTTCTAATGTTGAGGGAGAAAAGTTAAATTGTAATTTGAGGGATGAATGGGTGGCTCAGTCAGTTAAACGTCTACCTTTGACTCAGGTCATGATCCCAGGGCCCTGGGATCGAGTCCTACACTGGACTCCTTGCTCAGTAAGGAGCCTACTTCTTCCTCTACCTGCCACTCCCCTGGCTTGTGTGCTCTCTCTCACTCTCTCTCTGACAAATAAATAAATAAAATTTTTAAAATAAATAAATAAATTACAATTTAATGATGCTAATCTATATCTTAAATGCAAGGATAATTTGAGGAAAGAAAAAATAAGTGTCAATCACAATCTAATTCTAACAAATGTGATGATGTTAACATGATAGAGGTCTGGGAAAACCAACGAATAAGAGCATTTTGAGGTACTTATCTTATTAAAGAAAGAGAGAGACATTTTATTGCTTTGCCTAAGATATTAATAAGGGAAATGACTACTTTATATTTGGGGGAATTCTAAGTATATCCACCAGCAGAGGTAAGGAAAGGCCCTTCTTCTCCCTCTAATCAAACCTATCTGTTAGATTAAAATGAGATGACTAGAGGAAAGAGTACTTAGTGTTTAAACAGGGGTAAGAAGAGAATATGCTCCTATGAGCTAGACTGAAAAACCTGGTAAATTCTGTGGATATGGGGTAGAGTACCCTGAAGAATCTTGTCCCAGCAGCAGGGAGTAATTAGCACTAGACTAAAAACTGATCTAATACTGATAAATCTTAAAAGCAAGGCTCAAAAAGATCAAATTATTTACAAGTATCTAACTTCATTCCAGAGCAGAGCTCAACCAGGTAAAATGAACAGTGTCTGGCATCCGATCAAAAATTACCAAGCTTGGAAAGAAGCAAGAAAATCCAACTCATAATGAACAAAAAAAATCAATAAATTGAAATTAACATGGAACTGATACTGATGTTAGATTTAACAGATAAGGACATTAAAACAGAAGTTGTAACTATATTCCAGATATTCAAAAAGTTCACCAGAGATATGCATTTAAAAGAAAGACTCAAATTCAACTTCTTTAGATGGAAATGACAATGTGTTAGATAAAAATTGCCTTGGATATGGTTAGCAGCAGATTAACCATTGCAGAAATAAATGATCAGCGAACTTGAAGACATAGAAATGGAAACTATCCAAATAAAACACACAGAAAAAGAAAAAAATTTAAAAAATAAAGAGTATCAGTGAGTTGTGGGAAAACTTTAAAGAGCCCAGTACAAAGGCAATTGAAGTCCTTGAAAAGAAGAACAGGGTGAATGGAAAAAAAAATTGAGAAAATAAGAACCAAAAATATATTCTAAATTTGATCATTATAGACTCCAGATCCAAAAAAGCTATCCTAGTCTGTTTGGGCTGCACTAAAAATACCATAGATTTAGTGGCATATAAACTACAGAAATTTACTTCTCATGATTCTGGAGGCTGAGAAGTCCAAGATCAAGGTGCCTTCAGATTTGATGTCTAGTGAGAGCTAGTTTCCTGGTTTGTAGATGGTTTTCTTTACACTGTGTCTTTACATGACTGAAGGGTGATGGAGTTCTGTGGGGTCTCCTTTTTAAGGACACAATTTCATTTATAAGGGCTCCACCCTCATGTCTTAATTACCTCCCCAATGTGGAAGTACCAAATACCATCACTTTGGGGATCAAACTTCAACATATGTATTTTGGGAGCACACAAACATTCATTCTATAGCAAAGTTCAATGAACTCAAAGCACAAAAGTAAAGAAAACACATAGCACATGAAAATCAAATTACTTAAAACCAGAGATTTAAAGAAGTCAGAGTAAAAAATTAAAATATCTACTGAAGAACAAAGATAAAGATGACAGAATATTTCTCACTGTAAACAGTGCAAGTGAGAAAACTGGAGGAACATCATAAAGTACTGGAAAAAATATATCAGAATAGATTTAATACTCAGTGAAAAATTTTCAAAAGCAAATGTGAAATAAAGATGTTTTCATTTATAGACAAGCAGAAAAAAAAACAACAATCATTACCAGGAGACCCACACTATAGGAAATGGTAAAAGAGTCCCTTTAGAAAGAAGGAAAATGGTAACCAATGGAAATTTGTATCTATACAAAGGAACGAAGAGAATTGGGAATGGTATCTCTGTAAGGGGAATTATAGAATGATTTCTTTTTATTGTTTAAAATTTTTATTTTTTATTTTTATTTTTTTTAGAAGATTTTATTTATCCATTCATGAGAGACAGAGAAAGAGATGCAGAGGCAGAGGGAGCAGCAGTCTCCCTGCAGAGCAGGGAGCCCAATGTGGGACTCGATCCCAGGATCTTGGGATCATGACCTGAGCCAAAGGCAGATGCTCAACCGACTGAGCAACCCAGGCGTCCCTGTTTAAAAATTTTAAAAGACAAGAGACTCTTTAAACAAAAATAGTAACAGTGAAGAATGGGATTTACAACAGAAGAAAAAATGTAATGTATGACAACAACAGCACAAAGCCCCAGAGGGAAGACATGAAAATACACTGCTGTAAGTCTCCTAGTAGACATGAAGTAATGTAACAGCAGTTGAGGTTAGAATGTTGTAAGTTAAATGTGAATGCTATAAACTGCAAACAACCACTAAAATAACAACAAAATTACAGCTTTTAAGCCAGAAAAGGAAATAAAATGGATCATTGAAAAATAATCAACTAATTAAAACAGAAAAAGGAAAAAGTTAACATAGTATAGATAGAACAAATAGAAAATAAACAGATGATAGACTTGAACCATATCAGCAATCACATCAAATGCAAAGGAAGATCATTGGATTGATTAAGAAAATAAATAGCTAAATATATGCTGCCCACAAGAAAAATATTTTAAATATAAAAACACAAATAGGTTAAAATTAAAATGATTGAAAAAGACATATTATACAAACATTAATGAAAAGATAGCTGGAATGGCTCTATTAACATCAAAGTAGATTACAAAACAAAGAGTGAATATTATCCAGGATAAAGAAGGTCATTCTATAACACTAAAGGGATCAAATCATCAAGAGATTGTTGTAATACTAAAAGTTTAGATAACAATAAACATTTAAGTAAACATAAACAATAAATGCTAAATATTATTTAAGAGACCTTCAAAATTCATAAATAAAAATCTGATACCCATCTGTAAATAATGGATGGAACAAGTAGATTATAAGGATATGGAAGGCTTGAATGAAACCATCAACCAACATGACCTAATTGACATTTATAGAACATACCACTGAGCAAGAGAAAACACATTTTATTCAAGCTCATGCAGAATATTTACAGAGAGAGACCATCTTCTGAGCCACGAACTATATCTCAATAAATTAAAAAAGATTCACATTATAGGAACTATCTTCTCTGTTCACAATAAACTTAAACTAGAAAGCAACCCAGGAAGATATCTGCAAAAATCCCAACATATTTGGAAACATACCTCTACAAACCTTGGGTCAAACAAGAAACAAAAAAGGAAATTAGAATTAGACTTTAAAAAACAGTACATAGTGAAAATCCAAGGCCAAGAGGGGGGACAAAAAAAAGAGCAGTAGAGGAAGTTAAAGCCTTTAGTGCCTATGCTACAGAAAACATTAAATACAGCTTAACTCCTATCAGATTAATATAAATCTTCCCACTAAAGGCCTAATTGCTTTAGTTTCTATTACCTCATCCAAGAAATATGACTTTCAGCAAAAAATTACAAGGCATGCCAAAGGCAAAAACAAAACGAAATACACACACACACAAAACAAAAAACAAACAAAATAGTTTGAAAAGGCAAATTCAGCATCAGAATAAGACTCAGATATGACACAGAAGTTGTAATTATCAGGCAGAAAATTTAAAATAATTCTGAATAATATAGTAAGGGCTCCAGTGGAAATAAAAAAGGAAACATGCAAGACCACATCGGTAACATAAGCAGAGATACAAAAAATTCTAAGAACGAACCCAGTGGGAATGCTAGAAATAAAAAAATATATATAGTAACAGAAATGAAGAATGCATTTGATGGCATTTTTTGTCAGTAAACCTAAAATGGCCAAGGAAAGAGTCAGTGAACCTGAAGAGAGGTGAATAGAAATTTCCCAAACTAAAATGCAAGAAAGAATGACAAAAAGAGAACAGAACATCCAATAACTATGGGACATATCTAAAGATATAACATCTGTGCAATAGGAATACCGGGAGAAGAGAGAAAGCAGAAGAAATATTTGAAGTAATAATGGCTGAGAGCTTCCCAAACTATTTGACAGGGAAACACAGATCCAGGAAGCTCAGAGAAAACCAAAAAAGGAGAAACACTAAAAACGTTATACCTAAGCACATTATACTCAAACTGTATAAAACCAAAGACAAATGGAAAATCTCAAAGAAAGTTACATATTGCCCATAGAGGAACAAGAGTAAGAATTACAGCTAATTTCTTGTCAGAAAGCATGTAAGCAGGAAGACAGTAAATTGGAATCTTTCAGTGGAATGGAAGGAATTACATATCCAGCAAAAACAGTGTGCTAAGTAAAAAAGCCAGACACAAGAAGTCACATATGGTACAATGCAATTTATATGAAATATCTGGAATAGGTCAAACCATACAGACAAGAAGCAGATTACTGGTTTCCGAGGGAGGGGGAGAGGAAGTAATGAAGAGTGACTGCTTCATGGGCAGGAAGTCTCCTTCAGAAGTGATAAAAATGTTTTAGAACTAAATAGAACTAACAGTTTCACAGCACTGTGAACAAAATTTTGGGAGATTATAGTATATGGATAAATGAAATGAATGACAGCAATATCACAAGGTATAGGAAAATTATTTGGGAATACTCTATTACAAAGTATTCACATTACACATGAAGTGGTATAGTGTTCTTTGAGGTGAGCCTAGATTATTTAAAAGTATATATTGTAAGCTTCAGGTAAATCATTAAGAGGTTTTAAAGGAGGTATAAATTACATGTAAAGGATACAGTAAAATGGAACCACATAAAAAGATCTGTTCAAACTAGAAAAGGCAAGCAGGGAGCGGCAGGCAGCGGCACGGAGCGGCAGGGAGCCGCCGGGAGCGGCAGGGAGCGGCAGGGAGCCGCAGGGAGCCGCAGGCAGCGGCAGGCAGCGGCAGGGAGCGGCAGGCAGCCGCAGGCAGTGGCTCTTTCTGCCCAGGGGTCCTGTCCCTGTGCTTAATAAAATCACCATTTTGTACTGAAAAAAAAAAAAGAAAGAAAGAAAGAAAAAAAACCCAGAAAAGGCAGAAAAGGGTGAAGGGAGATAAAGTAGAACAAATGCAATGAATAGAAAACAGTTACAAAGGTAATAGATGTTAATTTGACTATATACAGAAAAAAATCATCCTAACCATGAATGGTCTAAATACACCAAATGACAGTGATTGTCAGCATAGATAAAAATAAAGGCAAAACCTAGCCAAACATTGTCAAGAAACTCACTTTAAATTATAAAGATTCAAATACTTAGAAGTAAAGGGATAGAGAAAGATATATCATACTAACATTAATTGAAAGCAAGCCAAAGTATTTATATTAATTTCAGATGAAAGGTACTACGTATGATAAAGGAGTTAATTCCCCAAGAAGACATAGCAATCCTTGTATGTAAGTGTTGAGTCGCTAAATTCTGAACCTGAAACTATTAATACATTTTATGTTAACTAACTAGAATTTAAATAAAAAACTTGAGAAAAACAACAACAATCCTAAATGTATATGTACCTACATCAGAATATCAGAGTACATGAGGCAAAAACTAATAGAACTAAATGGAGAAATATTGGTAAATCAACCATTACAGTTTGAGTTTTAAACATCCTTATAAATAGCCTTATATTGCTGTTCTAACAAATTACCACAAATTTAGTGGCTTAAAACCACACAAATTATCATATTAAAGTTCTGAAGTCTGACAGGTCACACTGGGCTAAAATCAAGGTGTTGGCAGGATTCCATTCTTCCCTTTTGGAAGCTCTAGGGGAATCTGTTTCCTTGGCTTTCCAGCTTCTAAAGCTACTCATATTCTTTGGCTCATGGTCTCCATCCTTCATCTTCAAACCAGAAATAGCAGGTTGAATTCATCCCATACTGCATCAATCTGACCTTTTGTTCTATCTCCCTCTTCCACTTTTATTTTTTTTATTTTTTTATTTTTTAAAGATTTTATTTATTTGTCAGAGAGAAAGAGACAGAGAGCACAAGCAGGGAGAGCAACAGAGGCAGAGGGAGAAGCAGGCTTCCCGCTGAGTGGGGAGCCCAATGCGGGACTCGATCCCAGGACCCTGGGATCATGACCTGAGCTGAAGGCAGACGCTTAGCCAACTGAGCCACCCAGGCGTCCCTCCCTCTTCCACTTTTAAAGATCTTTGTTATAATAGGCCCATTCAGATAACCCTGGATAATCTTCCTATCCTGCACTTAGCTTATTGACAACCTTAATTTTTTCTGCTATCTTAATCCCTATTTGCTATGTATAATATACTTTATATATAAATATTTTATTTATATATATATAATATGTTATATATATAAATAATATGTTATGTATTTTACATATATAAATATAAAATATATAACATATTTTACAGATTCTGGGGATGAGAATGTAGATATCTTAAGAAGCCATTATTCTGGCTATCATTCTCTGCTATCACTAATTGATAACTCAAGAGTAAGATCAGATGATCAAGATTAACATCAAAAAGGGAGGCCTGGGTGGCTCAGTTGGTTAAGCATCTGCCTTTGCCTCAGGTCATGATCCCACGGTCCTGGGATCGAGTCCCCCTTCCAGCTCCCTGCTCAGCAGGGAGTCTGCTTCTCTCTGGGGCACTTGGGTGGCTCAGTCGGTTAAGCGTCTGCCTTCGGCTCAGGTCATGATCTCAGGTTTGACTGTATGTACCCTCGAAATGATGTGACAAGAATTGTCCACACTAATAGAGTGTGGGCTTCATCCCCAAATACATAACTCTTGTCTAACCATTTAAGAAAAATGAAGACAATCCCAAATTGAAGGGCATTCTATAAAATGCTTTGCTAGAACTCTTCAAACTGTCAAGGTCATTAAAAATAAAGAACATCTTAGAAACTGTCACAGCCAAGAGCAGCCTAGGTTGATATGACAAATTAATGTACTATGGTATTCTGGATAGAATCCTGGAACAGAAAAAGACAATTAGGTAAAAACTAAGGAAATCTGAATAAAGTATGAACTTCAGTTAATAATAATGCATCCACAATGGTTCATTAGTGTGACCATAGCACCACACAAATGTAAAAAATGCTAATAGGGGAAACTGGGATGGAGTACATGGCAACACCTGCACTAACCCTGGACTCTTCTATAAATCTAAACCATTCTAAAATTGGGTGGGGAAATAGGCAAAATAGGTGAAAGGGATTAAGAGGTACAAACTTCCAGTTATAAAATAGAGTCATCACAAGGATGAGAAGTACAGCATAGGGAATATAGTTAATACTATTGTAATAATATATGGTGACAGATAGCAACTACACTTATTGTGGTGAGCATAGCACAATGTATAGAATTGTCAAATCACTATGTTGTACACCTAAAACTTACATAATATTGTATGTCAACTATACTTCAATGAAAGTTATTGTAAAAATGTATATAAATAGTGGAATCTACAATTTTAAAAATTCATTAACTTATTTATAAATTAAGAATTGATTGAAAATGGCAACAATGAAAAGAAATATATATACAGAATATATTACATAGACATAACAAATATATATATTCATAATTTACATATATATTTATAGAAATATGCAGCACCTGATAGAAGAGAATCTTCCAGAGATGAGGAAAGATCGGAGTCTTAATAGATGGTCAGAATCCTGGGACAGGGAGAAATCTTCACCAAGTAAATCTCTATGAAAAGATTACTTATAAGAGGACATGAATCAAACTGGCATCTTTGTTTCCCATCAGCAGCATTATATAATAGTAATCAGTAGAACGATGCCTTCTAATTTCTGAAGTGATCAGGAATTCAATAATTAGCTAAAGTATAAACAGTATTTTGGGAAAATAATATTTTCAGTGATGTGTGGTCTCAGAAATTTTACCTACTACATGTGCTCCTAGAAAGATCTTGAAGATAATACTCCAGAGAAATGAGGCCTAAACCAAGAAAGTGGATCCAACCCAGATGAATAGTGAACAGAATTCCAAAGTAACAAAGAGCAAGAGATTCAGAGGAAAATATTTCAAGGTTGGGGAAATTGATTCCATCAATATTACAAATTGGAAAGGAAAGATTCTACTTCTGGAAAGTTTTAGCTGAAAAGGTTTGTATTAAAGGATATTACAAAGCACACAAATACTTGGTAATCAGAAAGCTAGACTGATGAACATGAGCAGTAATAAAACTCCTAGCCATCACAGGAGTTGTTTAGGAAAACATCCCAAATTACCACTGTCTACATTCTACCTGGAGAGGAGAACCTCTAATGTGGGAAAATTACAATAAGCAAGGAGAGTGTTCAAAGAGGGTGGAAGACCACAAATGGCCACTGCCCAAGATGGAAGTGTGGAGCAGTCAGAGAATAAACTATCCTGGAAAAAATAAATGCAGGAGTGGGGAGCTTGGCAGAAAAGATAGTTTGAGAAAAATTGAGGTATTTTAAAGAAGTATAAGGCATGATCTTAAGCAACTGCTGAAGTATAAGAACAGATACATCATTTGTTATGATACTAGGAATAGTCTTCTTCAGGTGACCCAGTAGTTATGATATTGAACCTGGAAAAAAAGCAACTTTTATATAATCATAAAGTAAATGTTTTCTGGCAGTACTCAGATTGGAGATAACTAATGAGAAAAAGGGAAAAGACTTGTGTGTACAAAAAATATCAATATTAATATCCTTACCAATATAGAAGCAAAAGTGTAACTGGTGTAACTGAGTTAGGTCTGGTAATATACAGCCCATCTGGCTGGTTCAGTCAGTAGAACATGGGACTCTTGATCTTGGGGTCATGATTTTGAGCCCCAAGTTGTGTATAGAGATTACTTAAAAATATATATTAATTAACTTATTTTAAAAAAAAGGACTGGACAAATACATTTGAGTGGGTGATAGGGAGAATATGTGGAGGAAAGTCAGATGGAGTGAATAGTCTAATAAAATGTGTAATTCACAGGGCACCTGGGTGTCTCAGTCAACGCGTTAAGTGCTCAACTCTTATTTCAGCTCAGGTCATGATCTGAGATGGAGCCCTGCGTTGGGCTCTGCGCTCAGCTCAGAGTCTGTGTGAAATCTTGCTCTCTCTTTCCCTCTGCCCCCTTCCCTTGCCCGCATTCTCTCTCTCTCTTAATTAATTAATTAATTTAAAAAATCTTTAAATATATATATGTAATTCACAGCAATTCTGTTTGAAGCTAGTAAGATTTCTATAGATGCTGCCCTCTCATGTTTGTAGACTGTACTGTAAGTAAGTAAGTTTGAGACCAGGCTGAGTACATTAAAAAAGTTTCTGAAAACACTATCTAAATCAAAAAACAATAAGGGAATTATTTCCAGTGTGTTTTAACCTGTTGAGAGACACTAGTAAAAAAAAAACTACTGTAGTCATGTGAGGATATACTATACAATTAATTAATTAATTATGTTAGAGAGAAAAAGAAAGAGCACACAAGTCGGGGTGGGGGGAAGGGGCAGAGGGAGAGAGAGCATCTTAAGGAGGCTCCTTGCTCAGCTCGGAGTCTGATGCCAGGCTTTATCTCATGACCCTGAGATCATGACCTGAGCCAAAATCAAGAGTCAGACGCTTAACCAACCTGCCACCCAGGTGCCCCTACAATAATTTAAAATAAATGTGCTGTTTAAAATGTATCAATAAAATATGTGTTCCCATGAAGAAGGAAGCATGCTTCTGTGAAGAGTGGAGAACAGAAAGCAAGCTGTGAAACGAGTGCATGGGAAGGAAATGTCTTATGGGAAGAGCTGATCATTGTCTGTCTGGGGAAATGACGGGAAAGAGAGGAATAAGGGTGAAGAATAAGGGCTGCTTCTTTAGAGGGAATTGGGAAGTAAACAGAGCATTCCCCTTGGTAAGAGAATAAAGGGAGAATTCATTGGCAAGAAATATCCCCATAGGGGAAACAGGAGTTAAAGTAGTCCAATCTCACAGCCACATAATGAAGCATTGCTATTTTTTGTGTGAAAAATATTGGAACCTCAAGAAACTTCAGAGTCTAGATGATTCATATATTAAATACAATAATTCCTTAACTTCCTTAAATTGAAGTTGAATACACATCTTCAGTTGAATGCATTCAGCTGTGTCCTTTTACAATGACATATCATCTTTGCCTTATACACTTGGCAAAACTACAGAGCAGCTGCTAACACCTGAAAAGACTTCCTAGAACCTACAGCATCTACAGACTTGGAGACTTTTTGGTTGGAAAAGAGGTGAAGAAGCTCCGGGGTGCTGGATATAGTCTCCAATTTATCTTACTATACTTATTATATTTTTATGATTAAAGAAATAAATTTTGCCTCTGTTAAGAAATGAATGTGTATAATAATCATTTGCATGCAGCCTGAAGAACTAGATCTGTACACATCTCATATGGGCCTTTTACATTCAAGAACTTTCATAGTGTTTTGAATGCCAAACCTTTCTGAGGTCTGCCTATATAAATACATCCCCAAATGTGTATATTCCAGGATTCCTTTGAAACTTCCTTAAGTATCCAATAATCTCATTTGAGATTTAGGTTTGCATTTCCCAAAAAGGTAGGGATTTGACATGGATATGAATAATATTTTCATGCTTTTGAAAAAATTCTTGATGTTATTATTAATTGGAGGGTGAACATATTGCACATCTCCAGTTCAGATGTTATATAGCAGGCTTATTTTTTTTAATTTTTTTATTGTTATGTTAATCACCATACATTACATCATTAGTTTTAGATGTAGTGTTCCATGATTCATTGTTTGTGCATAACACCCAGTGCTCCATGCAGAACGTGCCCTTTAATACCCATCACCAGGCCAACCCATCCTCCCACCCCCCTCCCCTCTAGAACCCTCAGTTTGTTTTTCAGAGTCCATCGTCTCTCATAGTTCATCTCCCCCTCTGATTTCCCCCCCTTCATTCTTCCCCTCCTGATATCTTCTTCTTTTTTTTTTTCTTAACATATTTGCATTATTTGTTTCAGAGGTACAGATCTGAGATTCAACAGTCTTGCACAATTCACAGCGCTTACCAGAGCACATACCCTCCCCAGTGTCTATCACCCAGTCACCCCATCCCTCCCACCCCACCCCCCACTCCAGCAACCCTCAGTTTGTTTCCTGAGATTAAGAATTCCTCATATCAGTGAGGTCATATGATACATGTCTTTCTCTGTTTGACTTATTTCGCTCAGCATAATACCCTCCAGTTCCATCCACGTCGTTGCAAATGGCAAGATCTCATTCCTTTTGATGGCTGCATAATATTCCATTGTATATATATACGACATCTTCTTTATCCATTCATCTGTCGATGGACATGTTGGCTCTTTCCACAGTTTGGCTATTGTGGACATTGCTGCTATAAACATTGGGGTGCACGTACCCCTTCGGATCCCTACATTTGTATCTTTGGGGTAAATACCCAGTAGATAGCAGGCTTTTGCTAACCACAACCTATGGTCCAATTCTAGCCCATAGTTTGTTTTTGTATAGTTTACAACCAAGAACATTTTTTTACATTTTTAAAGATCTGTGGGGAAAAAAAGAGAATAATATGTGACAGAGGCTGTATGTGGCCCACAAAGCCTGAATTATTTCCTTTCTGGCTCTTTATAGAAAAAATTTGCTTACCTCTAGTCTACAAGATTGACATCCCTTAAGCCATGCAATGCACTTCCTGTGCAGCTATACAAAATCCCCCTGATGATTGAACATTTTATATTTGCCTAAAACTATTTTTTTCTTCCCAGTCCCTCCTTTATATTTGATACTTTTGCTTCCCTGTTTCTTTTAAATTAATATGAATTATTTATAATAAGAAACCTAAACTACGATATTCCCATTCATTCATTTTATTTTTACATGATCATTTTTTTCTTTTATGTAGCTAAAAGCAGAAAGACTAAAACTCACACTAGTGAATTATTGCTCCAGCCTACAATGGGGTGCATCAGAGTACGTAAGTGAAAGCACACAAGTGAAACACTGTAAAGGGTGACTCTGCATTAGTTTTTTTGATCTTTGACATACAGGGGTACTAGATCTGATTCCAGATTTGCCAGCTATATATGAGTCCTCATGAAAACATGAAGCAGACATGTTTAAAAAAAATAATTTTTTTAAAGAACAAGTTTTATGATGGGGATATGCAACTATTGAAGTAAGAATTAGGTGAGAGTCCAATTAGGGAATATTAAATTATTTGATCCATTTTTATGTTGCTTTTCTGATATACTTTGCTTAATTATTTACTAAAGCAGTAATTGGTATTGTAAAAAAAGCACAGGCCCAAATGGTGTCACTTAGAATGAGTTCCCAAACTGGTACTTAATCCAAAATCTAATTACAGTTTCAACCTCCCACAGAGATGTAGTCTTAACAAGTCAGTCAGGAATTTTCAATCCAAGCCAAAGAGTCTGCCACCTGGGGCTTCTCCACTCAACAAAAAAGATAAGGTAATCAATATAATAAGGCCCCTTGCTTTTGCCCCTAGAACGTGGCTTCTCCTGGAATAATTCATTTCTTTTGCTAATAACTTTCTTGCTCACACCCTCCTTCTATAAAAACCTAACATTTTGTAAAACTCCTTGGAGCACCTCTTTACTTGCTAGATAGGGTGCTGCTTCATTCATGAATTGTTTAATAGAGCTAATTAGATCTTCAATTTTACTTGGTTGAATCTTGTTATATAACAGTATAAAGCAGGTCTTCTACAAGTAGTATATTTTCTGTGTAGGTGTAAGATATAAAAATTAGTATATATTCCTGGAAAAATTTAATAATTAGTATATATTCCTGGGAAACTGGAAGGAAACTGATGCAGGAAAATTTGGTCCTGTATTTTTTTATTGTTATGTTAATCACCATACATTACATCATTAGTTTTTGATGTAGTGTTCCATGATTCATTGTTTGTGTATAACACCCAGTGCTCCACGCAGAATGTGCCCTCTTTAATACCAATCATCAGGCTAACCCATCCTCCCACCCCCTCTCCTCTAGAACCCTCAGTTTGTTTCTCAGAGTCCATAGTCTCTCATGGTTCGTCTCCCCCTCCGATTTCCCCCACTTCATTCTTTCCCTCCTGCTATCTTCTTCTTCCTTTTTTTTTTAACATATAATGTATTATTTGTTTCAGAGATACAGATCTGTGATTCAACAGTCTTACACAATTCACAGCGCTCACTATAGCACATACCCTCCCCAATGTTTATCACCCAGCCACCCATCCCTCCCACCCCCCACCATTCCAGCAACCCTCAGTTTGTTTCCTGAGATTAAGAATTCCTCATATCAGTGAGGTCATATGATACATGTCTTTCTCTGATTGACTTATTTCGCTCAGCATAATACCCTCCAGTTCCATCCACGTCATTGCAAATGGTAAGATTTCATTCCTTTTGATGGCTGCATAATATTCCATTGTATATATATACCACATCTTCTTTATCCATTCCTCTGTCGATGGACATCTTGGCTCTTTCCACAGTTTGGCTATTGTGGACATTGCTGCTATAAATATTGGGGTGAACGTACCCCTTCGGGTCCCTACATTTGTATCTTTGGGATAAATACCGTGTAGTGCAATTGCTGGATCATATGGTAGCTCTATTTTCAACTTTTTGAGGAACCTCCATACTGTTTTCCAGAGTGGCTGCACCAACTTGCATTCCCACCAAAAGTGGAGGAGGGTTCCCCTTTCTCTGCATCCCCTCCAACATCTGTCTTTTCCTGACTTGTTAATGTTAGCTGTTCTGACTGGTGTGAGATGGTATCTCACTGAGGTTTTGATTTGGATTTCCCTGATGCTGAGCGATGTTGAACACTTTTTCATGTGTCTGTTGGCCATTTGAATGTCTTCTTTGGAAAAATGTCTGCTCATGTCTTCTGCCCATTTCTTGATTGGATCATTTGTTCTCTGGGTGTTGAGTTTAATAAGTTCTTTATAAATTTTGGATTTGAGCCCTTTATCTGATATGTCATTTGCAAATATCTTCTCCCATTCTGTCGGTTGTCTTTTGGTTTTGTTGACTGTTTCCTTTGCTGTGCAAAAAAATTTTATCTTGATGAAGTCCCAATAGTTCATTTTTGCTGTTGCTTCCCTTGCCTTTGGCGATGTTTCTAGGAAGAAGTTGCTGCAGCTGAGGTCGAAGAGGTTGCTGCCTGTGTTCTCCTTTAGGATTTTGATGGACTCCTGTCTCACATTTAAGTCTTTCAACCATTTGAGTCTATTTTTTGTGTGTAGTGTAAGTAACTGGTCCAGTTTCATTCTTCTGCATGTGGCTATCCAATTTTCCCAACACCATTTGTTGAAGAGACTGTCTTTTTTCCATTGGACATTCGTTCCGCTTTCTCAAATGTTAGTTGACCATAGAGTTGAGGGTCCATTTCTGGGCTCTCTATTCTGCTCCACTGTACTATGTGTCTGTTTTTTAACCAGTACCATACTGTCTTGATGATGACAGCTTTGTAATAGAGCTGGAAGTCCGGAATTGTGATGCCACCAGCTTTGCTTCTCTTTTTCAACATTCCTCTGGCTATTTGGGGTCTTTTCTGGTTCCATACAAATTTTAGGATTATTTGCTCCATTTCTTTGAAAAAAGTGGATGGTATTTTGAAAGGGATTGCATTGAATGTGTAGATTGCTCTAGGTAGCATTGACATCTTCACATTATTTGTTCTTCCAATCCATGAGCATGGAATGTTTTTCCATTTCTTTGTGTCTTCCTCAATTTCTTTCATGAGTATTTTATAGTATTCTGAGTACAGATCCTTTGCCTCTTTGGTTAGATTTATTCCTAGGTATCTTATGGTTTTGGGTGCAATTGTAAATGGGATCGACTCCTTAATTTCTCTTTCTTCTGTCTTGTTGTTGGTGTATAAGAATGCCACTGATTTCTGTGCATTGTTTTTATATCCTGCCACTTTACTGAAGTTAAGCAGTTTTGGGGTGGAGTCTTTTGGGTTTTCCACATAAAGTATCATATCATCTACAAAGAGTGAGAGTTTGACTTCTTCTTTGCCAATTTGGATGCCTTTTATTCTTTTTGTGTATGATTGCTGAGGTTTGGACTTATAATACTATGTTGAATAGCAGTGGTAATAGTGGACATCCCTGCTGCATTCCCTGAACTTAGGGGGAAAGTTCTCAATTTTTCCTCATTGAGAATGATATTTGTAGGGTTTTTCATAGATGGCTTTTATGATATTGAGGTACGTGCCCTCTATCCCTATACTCTGAAGAGTATTGATGAAGAAAGGATGCTGTACTTTGTCAAATGCTTTTTCTGCATCTATTGAGCGGATCATATGATTCTTGTTCTTTCTTTTGTTAATGTATTGTATCACATTGATTGATTTACGGATGTTGAACCATCCTTGCAGCCCAGGGATAAATCCCACTTGGTCGTGGTGAATAATCCTTTGAATGTACTGTTGGATCCTATTGGCTAGTATTTTGGTGAGAATTTTGCATCCATGTTCATCAAGGATATTGGTCTGTCATTCTCCATTTTGATGGGGTCTTTGTCTGGTTTGGGGATCAAGGTAATGCTGGCCTCATAAAACGAGTTTGGAAGTTTTCCTTCCATTTCTATTTTTTGGAACAGTTTCAGAAGAATAGGTATTAATTCTTCTTGAAATGTTTGGTAGAATTCCCCTGGGAAGCCATCTGGCCCTGGGCTTTTGTTTGTTGGGAGATTTTTGATGACTGCTTCAATTTCCTTAGTGGTTATAGGTCTGTTCAGGTTTTCTATTTCTTCCTGGTTCAGTTTTGGTAGTTGATACATCTCTAGGAATGCATCCATTTCTTCCAGGTTATCTAATTTGCTGACATAGAGTTGCTCATAATATGTTCTTAGAATTGTTTGTATTTCTCTGGTGTTGGTTGTGAACTCTCTTTGTTCATGATTTTGTTGATTTGGGTCATTTCTCTTTTCTTTTTGATAAGTCTGGCCAGGGGTTTATCAATCTTGTTAATTCTTTCAAAGAACCAGCTCCTAGTTTCGTTGATCTGTTCTACTGTTCTTTTAGTTTCTATTTCATTGATTTCTGCTCTGATCTTTATTATTTCTCTTCTCCTGCTGAGTTTAGGCTTTATTTGCTGTTCTTTCTCCAGCTCCTTTAGGTGTAGGGTTAGCTTGTGTATTTGAGACCTTTCTTGTTTCTTGAGAAAGGCTTGTATTGCTATATACTTCCCTCTTAGCACTGCCTTTGCTGTATCCCAAAGATTTTGAACAGTTGTGTTTTCATTTTCATTGGTTTCCATGAATTTTTTAAATTCTTCTTTAATTTCCTGGTTGACCCATTCATTCTTTAGTAGGATGCTCTTTAGCCTCCATGTATTTGAGTTCTTTCCGACTTTCCTCTTGTGATTGAGTTCTAGTTTCAAAGCACTGTGGTCTGAAAATAGGCAGGGAATGATCCCAATCTTTTGGTACTGGTTGAGACCTGATTTGTGACCTAGGATGTGATCTCTTCTGGAGAATGTTCCATGGGCACTAGAGAAGAATGTGTATTCCGTTGCTTTGGGATGGAATGTTCTGAATATATCTGTGAAGTCCATTTGGTCCAGTGTGTCATTTAAAGTCTTCATTTCCTTGTTGATCTTTTGCTTAGATGATCTGTCCATTTCAGTGAGGGGCTGTTAAAGTCCCCTACTATTACTGTATTGTTCTCAATGTGTTTCTTTGCTTTTGTTATTAATTGGCTTATATAATTGGCTGCTCCCATGTTAGGGGCATAGATATTTACAATTGTTAGATCTTCTTGTTGGATAGACCCTTTAGGTAGGCTCTAGTGTCCTTCCTCATCTCTTATTACAGTCTTTGGTTTAAAATCGAATTTGTCTGGTATAAGGATTGCCACCCCAGCTTTCTTTTGGTGTCCATTAGCATGGTAAATGATTTTCCACCCCCTCACTTTCAATCTGGGGGTGGCTTTGGTTCTAAAATAAGTCTCTTGCAGACAGCATATCGATGGGTCTTGTTTTTAATCCAATCTGATCGTCTGTGTCTTTTGATTGGGGCATTTAGCCCATTTACATTCAGGGTAACTATTAAAAGATAGGAATTTAGTGCCATTGTACTGCCTGTAAGGTGACTGTTACTGTATATTGTCTGTGTTCCTTTCTGGTCTATGTTGCTTTTAGGCTCTCTCTTTGCTTAGAGGACCCCTTTCAATATTTCTTGTAGGGCTGTTGTCGTGTTTGCAAATTCCTTTAGTTTTTGTTTGTCCTAGAAACTTTTTATCTCTCCTTCTATTTTCAATGACAGCCCTGCTGGATATAGTATTCTTGGCTGCATATTTTTCTCGTTTAGTGCTCTGAATATATCCTGCCAGTCCTTTCTGGCCTGCCAGGTCTCTGTGGATAGGTCTGTTGCCAGTCTAATGTTTCTACCATTGTAGGTTACAGATCTCTTGTCCTGAGCTGCTTTCAGGATTTTGTCTTTGTCTATGAGACTCATAAGTTTTACTATTAGATGTCGGGGTGTTGACCTATTTTTATTGATTTTGATGGGGGTTCTCTGTGCCTCCTGGATTTTGATGCCTGTTTCCCTCCCCAGTTTGGGAAGTCCTCTGGTATAATTTGCTCCAGGATACCTTCTGCTCCTCTCTCTCTTTCTTCTTCTACTGGGATCCCAATTATTCTAATGTTGTTTCGTCGTACGGTATTGCTTATCTCTCGAATTCTGCCCTTGTGATCCTGTAGTTGTTTATCTCTCTTTTTCTCAGCTTCTTTATTTTCCATCATTTGGTCTTCTATATCACTGATTCCTTCTTCTGCCTCATTTATCCTAGCAGTTAGCGTCCCCATTTTTGATTGCACCTCATTAATAGCCTTTTTGATTTTGACTTGGTTTGATTTTAGTTCTTTTATTTCTCCAGAAAGGGTTTCTCTAATATCTTCCATGCTTTTTTCAAGCCAGGTAGTATCTTTAAAATCATCATTCTGAACTCTAGTTCCGACATCGTACTAATGTCTGTATTGATTAAGTCCCTGGCAGTCGGTACTGCTTTTTGTTCTTTTTGTTGAGGTGATTTTTTCAGTCTTGTCATTTTGTCCAGAGGAGAATAGGTGAATGAGAGAACAAAATGCTAACAGGGTAACAACTTCCCGAGAAAATATACTCTAAACAAATCAGAAAAGACCTGAAACTGGGGGAAAAGAAAGGGAAAGAAAGAAAAAAGAAAAAGAAAAAGATAAAAACAAACAAAAACAGAACAAAGCAAAAAAAACAGAATATGATCAAATATGATCAGGCTGGTGCATAGATCAGTGCCACACACTAGATTTTGGGTGTATTTTGGTCTGTTAGAAGAAAGTGCCTCCCAAAATTTTAAAGAAAGAAAAACTTATATATGTACAAAAATAAGGGTTAATACAATGAAGGGAGGAAATATGACTGTAAAGATGAAAATTATAAAAAATTTTATAAAAGGAATTGATAAGAAGTTGTTTGTAAAAAGAAAGAAAGAATTTAAGAAAAAAAAGGGAGAGAATGTGATCAGGCAGGAGACTAGAACAAAGCCATACACTAGAGATTTAGGGTATATTTTGATCTGTTAGAAGAAACTGTATCTCAAAATTTTAAAGAGAAAACAACTTATATATATATATGCCAAAAATAAGGGTAACTACTATATAGGGATAGAATATGACTCTAAAAAAGAAAAGGAAAAATGTTTTTTAAAAAAGGGATTGATAAGATGTTGGTTGAAAAAGGGAAAAGGAAAAATTCAAAAAAAAAAGGAGTTAAAAAAATTAACTTTGAAAGACTAAAGAATTATGGTAAAAAAGCCATGAATTCTATGTGCAGTATTCCCATAGCACTGGAATTCTGCCGTTCTCCTTGATTGGTAAACTTGGTCTTGGCTGGCTGTTCTTGCTGTTCTTCTGGGGGAGGGGCCTGTTGCCGTGATTCCCAGATGTCTTTGCTGGAGGCGGAATTGCCCCGCCCTTGCGGGTTCCGGTTAAGGAATCTGCTCGGGTTTGCTCTCAGGAGCTTTTGTTCCTTGCAAGCTTTCCGCAGAGCTTCAGAGGACAAGAGTGAAAATGGCAGCCTCCCAATCTCCGCCCTGTAGGAGCCGAGAACTCAGGGCCCCAGACCTCAGTGCACCCCCAGAGAAAAGCAGTCAATCACTCCCATCTCCCTGGTCTCCAGCCGCACTCCATGCTCACCCAGCCTGTGAACGAGCATTTCTATCTCTGGCACCCAACCCCATGTGGAGTCTCCAAACCTAGCAGATCCCTGCGGTGTGCTCTGGCATCACTCCTCCGGGGGAGGAAGGTGAGTCTCCCCGGATCTGCCGCTTGTTGGGTCCCTGCTGGAGGAGCAGTGGCCCGACTGTGCTGCGGATAACGATTTATGGCAACCCCGAGCTGAGAGCCCGTGCCTTGGCTCTGTCTCTGCAGCCGGCTTCCCCACTCCAATACCTGGGAGCTCTGCCACACTCAGGCACCCCCGGTCTTTCTGTGACCCCAAGGGTCCTGAGACCGCACTGTCCCACGAGGGTTCCACCTCCTGCTTAGGCACTGGAGTGAGTCCCTCAGCGGAGCAGACTTCTAAAAGTTCTGATATTGTGCTCCGCTGCTCTATCACTTGCCAGAAGTGGCAGATGGAGGCCCCCTCCCCCGCCATCTATCCTCCCGAATATCACCTCAGATTCACTTCTCCTCATGTCCTACCTTCCAGAAAGTGGTCGCTTTTCTGTTCAGAGAGTTGTTGCTATTCTTTTCTTCAATCTCCTGTTGAGTTTGTAGGTGTTCAGAATGGTTTGATCCCTATCCAGCTGAATTCCTGGGACCAGAGGAAATCCAGGTCTCCTACTCCTCCGCCATCTTGCTCCACTCCTCAGCTGGTCCTGTTTTTTTTTAATTAATTTTTTTATTTGAGAGAGAGAGATGGGGGCGGGGCAAAGGGAGTGGGAGGGAGAGGATCTCAAGTGGACTCCACACTCAGAGCAGAGCCCAGTGAGTGGCTTGATCTCATAACCTTGAGATCATAACCTGAGCTGAAGTCAAGAGTCAGATGCTTAACTGACTGAGCCATCCAGGGTCCCTAAGTTTGGTGCTGTTAATAACACCTCTTAAAGTAGGCATTTGAAAGCAGAGTGCTAGAAGACACTTTAATATTTGCCTAGGAAAAAGGAAAAGAGAAAAGAGATAGGTAATACAACCATCTGTGACAGAAGTGATGCAGACTGGCTGGCTCCAAGCGATGAGGGAGCAGAAGGCTAGCTGAAGACAAAGCACAAGCTGACACCCTGCAACTGCCCCTATCCCCCCACTCGTGGTGGGATATGTGTGACATTCCTCCAAGAAACCTCCAACTATCTTAATATTAATGCTTCCCTAGAGGGAAAAACATACTTAGTTTGATAATAGCAAGGACTTCAGTATCCTGAGGGTCTTCGTTAGCATATGAAAGTCCTTTTGGACAAATCCTTTTTTCCTTACCCTCCCCAACCCCATAGTATATAATCAATTGCTCCTCACAACCCCAGTGCAGCTCTTTCTGCCCCTGGTCCTGTCTCTCTGCTTTAATAAAATCACATCACCTTTTTGCACCAAAAAAGTTTCGAGAATTCTTCCTTGGCCATCGGCTCCAGGCCTCACCTATGTTCCAAAACTACATCATGAGGACTCAGAGGGGGTTCCCACAGAACCAGCTAAAGGGTCCTTGGCTTTGCACAGGCTTTGCACAGAATCAAATGTGAACTGACTGAGAGAAAGTGAGAGCAGAGTTTATTGAAGACATAGAGAGAGAGAGAAGATACAGAGTGAAAGAGTCTCATCTTTGCTTGGGGATCAGGGTTTTTATTAAGAATTATGGTCTGGTGTACATGTCTTCTCAGGCACCCAGAAACTACTTAAAACAAAGACAAGGGTTTAGGTGACCTCAGTAAGTTGCTTATGCCTGGGAACCAGGGGTCATGGTGAGTCAGTGGTCTGGAAAATGTAAATGGCATTCCACCCAGTCACTTCTTAGATATTATCTATTGCACTGGAAGACTCCAAAGATATCATTAACTCCTTGACTTTGTAATGAGGACACATTATCTGAACCATAAGGCATGTGTAAGGTGAGAGTGCAGGTAAAAAGGTTTTGTTTTGTTTTGTTTTTTCCCCATGGGGTCCCTTCTCTTTCCCTATCCCAGAAGAATAAACAAAGTCCCCAGTGAGAACACATAAAAAAGAGGAGGAAACAGCAGGGTTCAAATAGTAATTTTTTACTAAAAAAGTAAAGGTTATATATACACCATGGCCAATGTGAAACAAAGTAGGGTGAGATTTTTCCAACGTATCATAATTGGTATTTTCTACTCCTATATCTTAAAATAAATATGAGTTATATTTGCACACCAAGCATTCTCTTCTAATTTTTCTCCTGAGAACCCCAAAATTCTTTTGAGAAACTGATGAGGGAGCAGAAGGCTGGCTGAGGACAAAGCAGAAGCTGACAACCCCCCCCCCGCCCCCATGTGATATATGTGACATTCCTCTGACACTCTTGGCTGCCCTAAAGGAAAAATAAGTGGTTAGCTGATAGAGATCACAGTCCTGCAGGACAGGAGTCTCCCTCAGTTTACAAATGTCCTAGTGATTTACAAGGAAGAAGCTTTCTTATCAATAACCTAACTTCTAGAGACCCATAACTCAGTTTCCTGAAGCCCTAACATCACCTTCCCCTCCATAAAATTAAGGGGGCCTGAGGCGAAAGGAAATGTAAATAAAGTTGAATTTCTTTTGAACCTGAAGTCCATTGGCAAGGATCTATGATAGGAGGAATGTAACTTTCCTCCAGGAAACTCCCAACTGTCTTCATGTTAGTGCCTCATTAAAGGGAAAAACAGCCTTGGCTTGACAATAACCAGGCCTCTAGTATCGAGAGTCTTTAGCATATGACAATCCTTCTGGACACCGCCTCTGTCCTCATCTCCCCAACTCCTGAGTATATATCAGCCACTCCTCAAGACCACAGTGCAGCAGCTCTTTTTGCCCACAGGTCCTGTCCCCGTGCTTTAATAAACCACCATTTTGCACCAAAGACACCTCAAGAATTCTTTCTTGGTCATTGGCTCTGGACTCCACCCCACTGAACCTCACCTATATTCCAAAACTACATCAAAACCATATTTTCATGTTTTTCGTACATGACTTTTGAGTGAAGCTCCAAACACTGGACTTGGGTTAAATACGTGATTAAGGCTGAGCCAGTTCATATATCAAATCTCCTCAACCACAATAATTGTTTTGGGAAGTATGTTATCCAAGTTGATCCATTTAGAGGGAATCTCTGGACTTATAAAAGCTGCCAAGATGGAAAGCTTTGTATCTTTTACTGGGCTTAAATCTTTTAAGATTTGACCCTAGCAATACTGTGGATCACCCTAAAGATGGATCCTACCTCAATCTGAAGTTAATCTGAAGCACAGCAGAGCCAAGAGATGGAGCTATGGTCCTGTTGATTAAGGATAGTTGGAAGGCAGGCAAACAGGGACAGGGACAGGGACACCCCCCCCCCCCCGCCAACCCAAGAGGAAACCACCCTTAAAAGGATTTTACACCACCCTAGAAGGAGCCCTCCACCCTTTCCCATGTGACAAAAGCCTGATTGGATGACAGGTGCAGGGAGGGTTAATCAGATTAAAACAGTGGCCAGTAAGCCATAAAAACCTTTAGACTTAGAAATTCCAGTGGCGGGCGCCTGGGTGGCTCAGTTGGTTAAGCGACTGCCTTCGGCTCAGGTCATGATCCTGGAGTCCCGGGATCGGGTCCCGCATCGGGCTCCCTGCTCAGCGGGGGGTCTGCTTCTCCCTCTAACCCTCCTCCCTCTCATGCTCTCTGTCTCTCATTCTCTCTCTCTCAAATAAATAAATAAAATCTTTAAAAAAAAAAAGAAATTCCAGTGGCTACCCTTTCAGGTCCCCTCCCTCCTCGGGAGCTTTGTGCTGTCACTTCACCATCACTCAATACACCTTGCTTTGCTGCCCACCCCTCTGTCTGGTCTACCTCTTCATTCCTTGAAGCAGTGAGACCAAGAACCATGGGCACCGACAGAGAAAGACGTCCTGTAACACTGTCATCGTGCCATTTCTGGAAGGCATTTCTTTTCCATCACAGAAGACACTGAATTCACTTTTTTTCGTAAATTAGATTTTTCATCATTTTTAAAATACAAATTTCTAACATATATTGATATTATTTATTATTGTTGTTGAATGATTAATATGTGTGAAATTATCTTTGGTAACTACAAGGATTTTCTTTTCCTTCTGCTTTTTTAGGCAGCCTATGCCATTGCTTATGGCAAATGATGTCAGTGATACATAAATCTAGATTCTCTGAAGTCAATTCCCTGTTCCATATCCCATACGCAAGGGCATTCCACTGTTTTTTTTTTAATTTTTTTTTAATTGTAATTCCAGTATAGTCAATATACAGTGTTATGTTAGTTTCAGGTGTACAATATTCCACTGTCTTCTTGATTTTGTACATCAAAACTATAATCTCTGCATCTAGATTTATTTGTGAAAATCACATTCATGAATTCCTGAAATATTGTTTGTGTTGTTGGATATCTAGAATCATGTGATATATACTGCTATGAACAGGATTTTTGCCAGTTTTCGAGACAGAAATGGTTAATGATGGGGTTTTGGAATACAGGTGAGGTTTGGTGGGGTGAGGTCTGGATCCAACGACCAAGAAAGAATTTTTGAGATATCTTTGGTGCAAAATGGTGGTTTTATTAAAGTACAGGGACAGGACCTGTGGGCAGAAAGAGCTGCTGCCCTGGGTTTGTGAGGGGTAGCTGACTATATACTTGGGAGTTGGGGGAGGTAAGGAAAAGGGAGGTTTTCAAAAGGACTTTCATATGTTAAAGACTCATGGGATACCAAGGCCTTGCCATTGTCAAATTAAGGTTGTTTTTCCCTTTAGCAAGGCATTAACATTAAGATAGTTGGGAGATTCCTGGAAGAATGTCACTCATGTCCCACCCAGGAGTGTGGGGGGGGTGTTGCAGTGTGTCATCTTGTGCTTTGTCTTCAGCTAGCCTTCTGCTCCCTCATCAGTTAACTGTGCAATAATTTTTTTGGGGGGGGGTGTGAATGTCTTGGCTGATTTATGAAGTTAATCATTAATTCATTTACTCTAAGAGAGCTAAACAGGTGAACCAAGGATACATAATTATAAAATTGAAATCTTTTGTATTAATAATAAAGTTAGGGAGGAACCAAAGATAAGAGAAATATAATTTGCCCATAAATTAATCCTAGGGCTTTTTTGGTGGACCATGGTGTCAGATTATAAAGTTATAAATATGGCATTTATATGTGTTCTCAGACAACTGCTTACAAAAATGTGTTAGTAGTTTGTCATAGTTAAACATCAATGGAAGAAATATGCTGAAGAGGCTATTAGCAAAAGAAAAGAAGGAAATGTTTCAGGCATGGTCATGTTCCAGAGGGATAAGGGCAGGGGGGCTTACTAGG
The DNA here is from genome assembly GCF_002201575.2 of Neomonachus schauinslandi. Lineage (NCBI taxonomy): Eukaryota > Metazoa > Chordata > Mammalia > Carnivora > Phocidae > Neomonachus > Neomonachus schauinslandi. The sequence continues at coordinate 116,936,374 of NC_058410.1, forward strand.
TAGATTACCTCATCTTCCTTTGGGAGATTGAGGACTCTTGTGACAAATCACCTCATTGGTACTGACTGGAAAATTCCAGATGGATTGGGTTAAAATTCCACTCCTGGCAAGTTGAAACTGCAGTTAAGTCTTGGTTTGCTTGGGGCAAGTGACTCCATCTTGGGCCTGGCCTTCTGGTTAACACCAGTATCCTTTGAAATTAATAATCAAAACCAAAACTAATAGTGTTTTCATAGTGCCCAATTTACATTATACTAAATTTCATGTAGAGCATCTTATTAGATCTTTACAATACCTTGTAAATTTTATATCATTCCCATTTTATAGATGAGGAAAGCAAGACTTAAAATGTATAAACTGTAATATGGTAAATCTAGACTTCAAACTCTTAACTAGTTCAGTTCTAGCGTTCACTATCTACTACAGAGAAAGTGTTTAAAACACAGAGTATGAAGCTGTCCTGACACTAGTAATTCTAAATGTTAGGATGCAGTGCAGACAAATATTTTTTTGGCCATTGCCATGCAAATCCCCTTATATTGCAGTCTTCTTTATTGAGGGTACTTCTCTTATGACCATCTATGCACTGCTCCCTCCCATACTTAAGCATTCATTGGGAACTATTAAAAACAAAACAAAAAACACCAGAAGTTACTTCTTATTAAGTAATGATGAGGCTACATTTATAATTTTGGAAAACCCACAAAGGATAAAATCAAGCCATTTGTTTTGGATATTTAAAAATGGTATCTAAGACACTAGTAGCCTGGCTGGAGTTAGAATTTCTTCTTTTTCTCCTTATCCTTCTTCTTTTCTTCTTCTTTACAAGAAATGCCTTTGTGAGCTCACAGACACAAAAGGGATGTCTAAAATGTTCAGCAGCCTATATTTCAGACCACAACATTTAAAATCCCACAATTTGGATGTGGAGATGAAATTTAAGTGGTTATCAATAGACCTGAAATCATAAGATTTTTCTAAAGATTACAAGTTGAATTGAAAAACTAGATACTCCAGTATAATGAGCTTTACAGGATTTTTAAAGTCAGAAAAAATAAGGGTTGTGACCAGAAGATTATCTACAATGAATTTATAAACTTACATGCTAGAATGACAGGTAGAACTCACAATTCTCTAATTTATCTATGAACAACTCAGAAAAAATATTAAATAGACTAGTTAATATAGCAGATATAAGTGATGTAAAAGTTGGGGTTCAGGAGCAAACAGTCAAGAAAGAATTTTTGGGATGTCTGGTGCAAAAAGGGTGGTTTTATTATAGCACGGGGACAGGACCCATGGGCAGAAAGAGCTGCACTGGGGTTGTGAAGAGTGGCTGATTATACACTTTCAAGTTGGGAGGGGGTTAGGGATAGCATAAGCCTCTAAGGAATTTGGAAGCAAAGTTTCCAGCATCTTGAGGGTCATTTACTACTGTCTAGTAAAACCTTAGTCCTGAGACTCTTTGGATGTATACCAGTGGGCCACATGTTTAGAGAATGATTGCTAACATATATCTTGGGGGAGTAGAGATAAAGGAAGTTTCTTAAGGGACTTTTTACAGGATCCTGGAGGTCAGGCTAATGTCAAGCTGAAGTTTTTTTTTCCCTCTAGCAAAGTATTAACATTGAAGCAGTTGGGTTCCTGAAGGAAGGTCACCCTGCCTGTCCCAAGTACTTGTCAATGGTCTGGCTGTAAGTTATAAAAACGTTTAATTTTTTCTATATTTCTTTTGCCTTTGTTTTCTACATCATAAGGAAATCTGGGCTGGCTTCTCTACATTTATAAGATGGCTATAAATTTTATTTGGTATAATTACAGAGTAATGACCTTCAATTTCTTCATAAGCTAGCACTTATTCTTGCAATTCCATTTCAAAGATCACTCTTGCCTAATATATTATTTGAAGTCAGAGTATTTAGAAGATAAAAAAAATGAAATAACACATTCAAGATAGAACCAAAGGCACCTCAGTATCTTTATACTCCTGAAGATAGCGATATTGATAAAGACCATTCAGTTAATTGTGGGTGAAACTCATAATGAGAAGAACAGAGTTCAAATATTTCCTGTCTTTCCCATTGTGGTGGGTGTGATAAGAGGGCCCTTGAACAATGCACTCCCTTCCACCTCACCCTGCCTTGAAGGCTCAGCCTGAGCTACTAGATAAGGAATAGGAGATTTGGGGATGTCTGCTGAGACCTGTGGTTCTTAATCCTGGGTGCACAGTATAATCACTTGAGAGTATTTTTTAAATTACTGATTCATAACCCTCCCTTCTGTTCTTCTCTCCCACTCCCAAGAAATTTCTATTTGATTAGTCTGAGGCATGACCTTGCTAATGGTACTTTTTTATAGAGCTCTTCAGGTAAACCTAGCAGGAAGTTGGACTTGAGCACTGCTAATCAAGAAGTATGGTTAATATTTCAATCCAGTTGAGTAGCCAAATGAACTTCGATGCCAGTCTATATTGTGCTGTGCCACTTACATTATATATTTCTAAGCAAGGACAATGAGAATTGGTACATGGCTTGTTGGCTGACCAAAAATTTTTAAATTTTTGTATTTTTACTAAGCAGAATTTGGGATTAATTTTATACTTTTGATGGTCATGATATAAAAGAAGTCTGTAGTTCTTTTCCCAACCCTATTGCCTCTCCCTGCTTTTTCACTCCACCCAAGGCAATTAAGAGATGCTATGGATTATACTAATTCAAGAACAATAGGAGATAATAGGGATTTCCTCTATTAGGATTATTCATGGTCTTTCTATAAGGTTGGGGAAGAGAGGAGAAAATAAAGCTTCTTTCCATAAAGCTGGACAGGTGACAAAGTTTGAAGAAGGTAAGACTCCAGTTGTCACTGCCTAAAGAAGATTGAGGCAAAGAGCATAGATAAATTCTGCTTTAGGCTTTGGGTGAATGTTCTTGGAAAATAACACTGGTGAGGACATTCCTTCCAGGCAAGTTTTCTCTCTCCATCAATAGCTTCCTTGAGGGAAAAGAGGGAAAATTCCCTTTCTCTTTCAGGTATTTTCAAGAGACTTAAAACATTTTCCATACTTCTGATTGCCAATTTACATGCGGTAAAGCACATGATTGTGCTGTCCAAAATTACCCTGCGCCTAGCCCCAAGGCATCTATAACCAGGATAAAATGAGGTACAAGGCAGAAATACCTAATAGTCCTATAAGAACTTGGTACCCCCAGTTTCTCCTTCTCACTTCCTTCCCATTATTGACTTATGCTCTTGGGCAGACAGGTAGGACAAGGGAAACTGGCATTTGTGGGAGTCAAAATCTCACATGGAAATTACCAGTTCTCTATAATAGAATAAATGTCTATGATTTATCAATTAAACTTTGAGCTAGGATAATGCCATGATGAGCAGTATCTTGGAAACAGCAGCCAGATTCTTGTATCAGAGGAGATGGGGGCTAATTTTGAGGGTCAAGGCAGGCTATTCTACGTCTTCAAATATGTAATGTATTCAACCAGAAAGAAAGTGATATATTAAGTGAAAAGATGCTACATTTAAAGAAAAACTACTGGGTGAATTCTGGACATAGGCATGTATTTCTGGGACCATGGTGGTGAGGAACTGTAATCCACAGAGATTATGACAGGGTCCCAGTGAATTAGCTATCTACCCCAAAATTTAGTAGCTTAAAACAACAAATGCATATTATTTCTCAGGTCAGAAAGTGGGGAGCAGTTTAGCTGGGTAGTTTGGCTTATAGTCTGTCATAAGGTTGCAGTTAAGCTTTTGGCTAAAGTTGCAGTCATCTGAAGGCTTGACTGGGCCTGGTGGATCTACTTGCAAGAAAGTTCATTCACATGGCTGTTGACTACAGGCCTCAGTTCCTCATCATGTGCACCCTTCCACTGAGCCACCTAGTATTCAAGACATGCAGCTGAGCAAGCAATGAAAGAATGGGACCAGAGCTGCAATGTCTTCCATAGGCTGTTCTTGGAAGTGGTATACCATCACTTCTGCTGTTTCAGTTGATCATAGCGATGTCCAGACCAATTCTGATAAAATGTGGGAGAGGACTGTACAAGAGTGGGTTGAGGGACATTAGGAGCCATTGCGGAGGCTGGTTATCATATCTTCCTAGAAAGCAAAACACTTTCATTATTTGCTACCCCAATACTGACAGTGGTTTTGCATTTTTTTTTAAATCAACCTTATTCTCCCTGTTTCTAATTCTGTTTCTCACATAAAATTGAGGGATCATCATATTTTCCAGAGAAAATTATATCTTACTGCTACAGGAATATGGTAATAAAATATGATTTCCTTATTTTGAAAACATGATATTCCTAGGGGAGAATTTTAGGGCTTTTGTCCCATATTTGTGAAGCAGAATTTTCAAAAATATGAGACTGAAGAAATAGTGGATATGAGAAAGCATGCTTACAATGAAAGAGTGAAAAATAATTTTTTTTCTCTCTTCCAACCCATATATTAATGTTATAAAATGAACTAGGATGTGTCTTCCTTATAATTCAGTAGTCTTACAAGTCTAGTAGGATTGTCTGGGGTTTCTGCCCTATTCCTAAAAATTGTTGAAGTACCTCCTTTTTTGGAGGTATAATTTACAGACATATGTCTTTATAAGCCCACATCTTAAGTATAAACTTTGGTAAATGTTGACAAATGTACATATCCAAATAACCCATACCTCAATCAAGATTTAGAATATCAATTTTCCCCAGGCAACCATGGTCTAATTTCTATCATTAAGGTTTTTAGTTTTGCCTTTTCATGAACTTCTTATAATTGTAATAATACACTATTGTATTTAATTTCTCTCAATATAATGTTGTTGAGACCATGTTATGGTATAAACTATTTTATATGTCAATAGTTTATTCCTTTTATATTTTTTAGTTGAATTCCATTATATGAATATGCCACAATTTTTCCACCCATTTTCCTGCTGATGGGTATTTCGGATGTTTCTGTGTTTTGGCTATTAGGAATAAAGTTGCTAAAGACATGTACTTTAAAGTCTATTGTGGGCACATTTCATTTCTTTTATAATTTTATTTTCATTCCTTGTCGTTTATTGTCAAAAAATTTTTGCACCATCTACGGTCACATAGTTTTTGTTGTTACTTCTGTGTTGTTTGTTTTTAATTTTGTTTCTGCTTTATTCTGTTAATGTAGTGAATTAAACTGTATTTGTTCATTATGTATTATGGTTTTGATTTATTATTAGCTTTGACTTACTACTATTTTAATTAGATTTTTTTCATCTGTGCAATCCATTCTGTGGGTTGTGTTTTCTTTCTCTTGATAGTGTCCTTTCATGTACAAAAATTAAAATAGTCTAATTTATGTAATTGTTCTTTTGTTGCCTGGCTGTTGATGTCATATTGAAAAAGCCATTGCCAAATCCAAAGTCATGAAGATTTTATCTTCTTTTCTTTCAAGTTTTATAGTTTTAGCTCTTAAATTTAGGGTTTTGGTACATTTTGAATTAATTTTTGTATATGGTGTAAGGTAGAAGTCTGACTTCATTCTTTTGCATATGGATGTCAAATTTTCACACCGTGTAATGATTCTTTTCACATTGAATGGTCTTGGCAACCTTACTGAAAATTATTTCACCACATATGTGAGAGGTTACTTCTGGAGTTTCTGTTCTGTGTCATTACTCTACATGTCTATCCTTATGCCAGTACCACTCCGTTTTGATTACTGTGGCTTTGTGGCAAGATTTTAGATTATGAAGTGTGAGTCCACCATCTTTGTGGAGTTTTTTATATTTAAAAAATTCTATTTATTTAAAAGCATTCAGAATGTCAACAAAGCAGCTGTAACTTTTTTTTTTTTTTCAAATTACATACTGGTATTCAGTTAACAGAACAACAATTATTTCGGAGGCTGAACAAGATGGCGGAGGAGTAGGAGACCTGAATGTCGTCTCCTCTCAGGAATTCAGCTGGATAGGGATCAAACCATTCTGAACACCTACAAACTCAACAGGAGATCGAAGAAAAGAAGACCAACAACTCTCTCATCAGAAAAGCGACCACTTTCTGGAAGGTAGGATGTGCGGAGAAGTGAATCCAAGGCGATATTCGCGAGGATAGACGGCAGGGGAGGGGCCTCCGTCGGCCGCTTCGGGCAGGTGATAGAGCAGCGGAGCACAAAATCGGAACTTTTAAAAGTCTGCTCTGCTGAGGGACGTCACTCTGGTGGCTGAGCGGGGGGTGGAACCCTCCGGGGCAGTGTGGTCTCAGGACCCCCGGGGTCACAGAAAGACCATGGGTGCCTGAGTGCGGCAGAGCTCCCAGGTAACGGAGCAGGGAAGCCGGCTACAGAGGCGGAGCCCAGGCGCGGGCTCTCAGCTCGGGGTTGCCATAAACCATGATCAGCGGCACAGTCGGGCCACTGCTCCTCCAGCAGGGACCCAACAAGCGGCAGATCCGGGGAGACTCCCCTTCCTCCCCGGGGAGGAGCCGCATGGGAGCGCACCGCAGGGATCTGCTAGGTTTGGAGACTCCACCCGGGGTGGGGGGCCAGAGATAGAAATGCGCGGTCACAGGCCGGGTGGCACGGAGTGCGGCCGGAGACAGGGGAGACGGGAGTGACAGACGGCTTTTCTCTGGGGGCTCACTAAGAAGCGGGGCCCCGAGTTCTTGGCTCCTCCAGGGCGGAGATTGGGAGGCTGCCATTTTAACCCTCCGCCTCCAAAGCTGTACAGAAAGCTCGCAGGGAACAAAAGCCCCGGAGAGCAAACCCGAGCAGATTACTTAGCCGGGAGGGGGCAAGGGCAGGGCAATTCCACCTCCGGCAAAGACATTTGGAAACCACGGCAACAGGCCCCTTCCCAGATGATCAGCGAGAACAGCCAGCCAAGACCAAGTTTACCGATCAGTGAGAACGGCAGAACTCCAGCGCTAGGGGAATACTGCACATAGAATTCATGGCTTTTTTACCATGATTCTTTCCTCTTTCAAAGTTAATTTTTTTTAACCGTCTTTTTTTCTTTTTTTTTTCTTTTTCTTTTTCCCTTTTTCAACCAACATCTTATCAATCCCCTTTTTTAAAAAAACATTTTTATTTTTCATTTTTAGAGTCATATTCTATCCCTTCATAGTAGTTACCTGTATTTTTGACATATATATAAGTTGTTCTCTCTTTAAAATTTTGAGATAGTTTCTTCTAACAGATTAAAATATACCCTAAATCTCTAGTATATGGTGTTTTCTATTCCCCTGCCTGATCACATTCTCTCCCTTTTTTTTCTTTTTTCTTTTTTTAAATCCTCTTCTTTCTTTTTTAAAACAACTTCTTATCAATTCCTTTTATAAAATTTTTTATAATTTCCATCTTTACAGTCATATTCCATCCCTTCATCATATCAATCTTTATTTTTGTACATATATAAGTTTTTCTTTCTTTAAAATTTCGGGAGGCACTTTCTTCTAAAAGACCAAAATACACCCCAAATCTGGTGTGTGGCACTGATCTATATACCAGCCTGATCATATTTGATCACATTCTGGTTTTTTTTGTTGTTGTTGTTCTTTTGTTTTGTTTGTTTTTGTTTGTTTTTATCTTTATCTTTATCTTTTTCTTTTTTCTCTCTTTCCATTTCTTTTTCCACTGCTTCAGGTCTTTTCTGATTTGTTTAGAGTATATTTTCTGGGGACGTTGTTACTCTGCTAGCATTTTGTTCTCTCATTAATCTATTCTCCTCTGCACAAAATGACAAG
>NC_058410.1:116974103-116997138 GCF_002201575.2 Neomonachus schauinslandi
GACATATCAGATAAAGGGCTAGTATCCAAAATCTATAAAGAACTTATCAAACTCAACACCCAAAGAACAAAGAATCCAATCAAGAAATGGGCAGAAGACATGAACAGACATTTTTCCAAAGAAGACATCCAAATAGCCAACAGACACATGAAAAAGTGCTCAACATCCCTCGGCATCAGGGAAATCCAAATCAAAACCTCAATGAGATACCACCTCATACCAGTCAGAATGGTAACATTAACAAGTCAGGAAATGACAGATGTTGGTGGGGATGCAGAGAAAGGGGAATCTTCCTCCACTGTTGGTGGGAATGCCAGGTGGTGCAGCCACTCTGGAAAACAGTATGGAGGTTCCTCAGAAAGTTGAAAATAGAGCTACCATATGATCCAGCAATTGCACTACTGGGTATTTATCCCAAAGATACAAATGGAGGGATCCGAAGGGGTATGTGCACCCCAATGTTTATAGCAGCATTGTCCACAATAGCCAAACTATGGAAAGAGCCAAGATGTCCATCGACAGATGAATGGATAAAGATTTCGTACATATATACAATGGAATATTATGCAGCCATCAAATGGAATGAGATCTTGCCATTTGCAATGACGTGGATGGAACTGGAGGGTGTTATGCTGAGCGAAATAAGTCAATCAGAGAAAGACATGTATCATATGACCTCACTGATATGAGGAATTCTTAATCTCAGGAAACAAACTGAGGGTTGCTGGAGTGGGGGGTGGGGTGGGAGGGAGGGGGTGGCTGTGTGATAGTCATTGGGGAGGGTATGTGCTCTGGTGAGCGCTGTGAATTGTGCAAGACTTTTAAATCTCAGATCTGAACCTCTGAAACAAATAATGCAAATATGTTAAGAAAAAAAAAAGAAGAAGAAGAAGGTAGCAGGAGTGGAAGAACAAAGGGGGGGAATCAGAAGGGGAGAGGAACCATGAGAGACGATGGACTCTGAAAAACAAACTGAGGGTTCTAGAGGGCCGGTGGTGGGAGGATGGGTTACCCTGGTGATGGGTATTAAAGAGGGTACATTCTGCATGCAGCACTGGGTGTTATACGCAAACAATGAATCATGGAACACTACATCAAAAACTAATGATGTAATGTATGGTGATTAACATAATAATAAAAAATTTTTAAAAAATACATTAAAAAATATATGCATGGTATGACCTCAATCTTTTTGTACTTGTTGGTGGCTGATTTGTGACCCAGGATGTGATCTATTCTGGAGAATGTCCCATGTGCACTTGAAAAGAATGTTTTCTGCTCCATAGGATCAAATATTTGAATATATATGTTAAGTCCCTTGGTCCAGTGTGTCATTCAAAGGCATTGTTTCCTTGTTGATTTTCTGCTCAGATGATCTGTCCATTGATGTGTGTGGGGTGTTAAAATCCCCTACTATTATGGTATTATTATCCTTTGTGTTTGTGATTATTTTTTTTTATGTATTTGGGTCCTCCCATGTTGGGTGCATGAATGTTTACGATTGTTATATTTTCTTGTTGTATTGTCCCCTTCATTATTATATTGTGTCCTTCTTTGTCTCTTGTTATAGTCTTTGTTTTAAAGTCTCATTTGTTTGATATAAATATTTTTATTCCGGGTTTCTTTTAACATCAATTTGCCTGATAAATGTTTCTCCATCCCCTCACTTTCAATCTGCAGATGTCTTTAGGTCTAAAATGAGTATTTTGTAGGCAGCATATGGATTGGTCTTGTTTTTCTATACAATCTGACATGCCATGTCTTTGGATTGGAGCATTTAGTCAATTTACAATCAAAATAATTATTGAGAGACATGTATTTATTGCCATTTTATTACTTGTTTTGTCATTGTTTCTGGAGATTTTCTCTGATCCTTTCTTGTCTTTCTCTCTTTCATGTTTTGGTGATTTTCTTTAGGGATATATTTACATTTCTTTCTCTGTTTTCTTTGCATTTTTATCAGTGGATTTTGATACATGGTTACCATTAGTTTTGCATATCACCTCCTTTGGATATTGCAGTCTATATTAAGTTCATGGTCATTTTAGTTTGAATACATTCTTTTCTCCTGTCCTCCCCACATTATAGGTATATGCTATTATATTTTATATCCTTTTTTGTGAGTTCCTTTATTTTTCTTATAGTAAACTCATTTTTACTGCTTTTGTGTTTTCTACTTTTATACTGTCACTTTTGATCTCTCCTTTCCAATCAAAGAGTACCCTTTAATATTTCTTGCAAGGGTGGTTTAGTGGTCATGAATTCTTTAGTTTTTGTTTGCCTGGGAAACTTTTTATCTCTCCTTCTATTCTGAATGATAGCCTTGCTGGATAAAATATACTTGGCTACAGATTTTTCTCATTCAGCACTTTGAATATATCATGTCTCTCCCTTCTGGTTTGGAAAGTTCTGCTGAAAAATCTCCTGCTAGTCTTATGGGTTTTCCCTTTTATGTTACTTCTTCTTTTGTCTTGCTGCTTTATTTTTTTTTTAAAGATTTTATTTATTTATTTGAGAGAGAGAATGAGATAGAGAGAGAGAGTATGAGAGGGGGGAGGGTCAGAGGGAGAAGCAGACTCCCTGCTGAGCAGGGAGCCCGATGCGGGACTCGATCCCGGGACTCCAGGATCATGACCTGAGCCGAAGGCAGTCGCTTAACCAACTGAGCCACCCAGGCGCCCTGTCTTGCTGCTTTAAAAATTTTTTTCTTTATCACTATATTTTGCCAGTTTAATGACAATATGTGTTGGTGTTGGTCTGCCTTTGTTGAATTTGATGGGGGTTCTCTGTGCCTCTTGGATCTGGATGTCTGTTTCCTTCCCCAGATTAGGGAAGTTTCCAGTTATTATTTCTTCAAATAAATATTCTACCTTTTCTCTCTCTTCTTCTTTTGGGACTTCAAATATATGAATGTTATTATGTTTGATGGAGTCACTGAGTTCCCTAAGTCTATTCTCCTTTTCCATATTTCTCCTTTCTCTCTTTTGTTCATCTTCATTATTTTCCATTATTTTGTCTTCTGGGTCACTAATTTGTTCCTCTGCTTCTTCCAGCCTTGTGTTCATTACATCAATTCTGCTTTCAATATTATTTATTGCACTCTTCATCTCTGATCAACTCTTTTTTACCTCTTATATCTACGGTAAGCGTCCTTTGTTGTCTTCTATTCTTTTCTCAACCCCAATGAGTATCCTTGTGATTGCTGCTTTAAATTCTCCATTAGGCATGTTACATATATCTGTTTTTCTCTAGATCTCTGCCTATGGCCTTATCTTGTTCTTTCATTTGGCATAAGTTCCTCCATCTTTGCAATTTGTCTAAGTCTCTGCTTTCTTCTCTGTGTAAGAAATTATGTCTCCTGCTCCTAAAAATAATGGCCTTATGAAGAAGAGGTCATGTAGTTTCCAGGGCCTGGTACTTCAGGGAATGTCTCTTATATGTGCTCTGTGCTCTGCTGTTGTGTTCTGGTTGACTGTCCTTCAGGCCAGTCATCTACAGAGGCTTTCCTTGCCTGCTGTGAGCAGTGTTTTGTTCCTGGCCTGAATGTGGCAAGTTTTAAGTAGGTGTGCTCTGGTTTGCTTTTGATATGAAAATTGACAGCACTTCCACCAGAACTGAGGCCCTGCCGAACTCTCTGGTTGGGAAACATGATGTAGGTGGTGGTTCCGGTCTTCAGGGGTAGGGTTCCACCATACTGGGACTGAGGCAAGCTTGACTAAGAGGGGCAGTCCTGCCAGAGTGCAAGGGGGTGGGTCTTGGTGATCAAGTTAAGCAGATAGCATCAGCACTATACTTCTTCCTGCAGGTGGCTCTGTGTTTATTCTAAGGGGTAGGGGAGGGAGACAGTGACAGCCAGTTTCTTTGTTCTCAGAGATTGTCTCAGTGAATGCTGCCTCTCAGAGATATGCTCCAAGAAGAGTGAATAATCTCCCCACTGTGTGCCCCAGTATTTTTCAGATCACTGTTTACATGCTGTCTGTTCCCTAGTTTGCCTGCCTTCTCTCCAGAAGCAGGGCAGTGCCTTCAGTGCTCTATTTTAGCCAAGCTTGCCGAACTTTAAAACTCCAGGCTTTAGGTCCCATTGTTTGTAAGAACTCATGAAGTTTAGTCTTTTTCATTCCCCAAGTTGAAGGATTTGGGGAAACTCTCTCCTTGTGCATTCCACTGTGCCTTCCTTTCTTTTTTGCCTTTCTCCATGACCATGGCTCCCTCCCCTCCACAGCACCTTTTATTCATTTCTCCCATAAACCATGTCTCTGCACCTCCTACTTTTTCAGTGTGGCTTCTTCTCTCCCTTTAGTTGTGGAGTTAGCTCTGTCAGTCTTCAGGTTGATTTCTTGCATATTTAGGATGATTTGATAGTTATCTAGTTGTGTTTGTAGGATGAGATGAGCCTATGGTCCTACTACTCTGTTGCCATTTTCCCTCCCAAAGTCTTCTATTCTTTTTTCAAGTCCAGTGAGTATCCTTATGATCATTTCTTTAAATTCTCCATCAGGCATGTTACTTATATCTGTTTCATTTAGATCTCTGATATGGTCTTATCTTGTTCTTTCATTTGGAAGAAATTCCTCTGTCTTCTTATTTTGCCTAAGTCTCTGCCTTCTTCTCTGTGTTAGAAAAGCCAGCTATGTCTCATGTTCCTGAAAATAATGGCCTTATGAAGAAGAGGTCATGTAATGTCCAGGGCCTGGTGCTTCAGGATATGTCTCCAGTGTGTGCTGCATGTGCTCTATAGCTTTGCTCTGATTGCTCTATCCTTCAGGTAGTAGTCTTCAGAGGCTCTCTTTGCTTGCAGTGGGCACTCTTTGGTCCCTGGCCTGAATGTGGTAAATTTTAGCTAGGCATGTCGTGGTCTGTTGGTGAAATGAGACCTATTACCACCTCCACCAGAACTGAGGCCCTGCAAACTTCTCTGGTTGGGAGACACCATGTGGGCAAGGGTTTATGCTGTCTTCTGGGGAGAGGGACATGTCATCCTGAGACTGAGGCTAGCTTGACTGAGAAGGAAAGTTCCACCAGAGTGCAGGGGGGTGGGGCTTGGTGTATGCAAGTTAGGCAGCCAGTGTTGGCATTGGGCCAGTTCACACAGGTGGCCATGTGCTTCTGCTGAGGAATGGGAAAGGTAAATGATGCCAGCCAGTTCCTTTGTTCCTGGAGAGGTGTCTCTGTGAACTCTGCCTCTCAGGGACATACTCTGAGAAGAACAAATAATGTCCCCCCTGTGTACCCCAGGCACTCTTCAGATCATGCTGCATGTCCATGGATTGTTTGTCTTCTTTCCAAGAGCAGCTCCAATGCCTCCAGCATCTCCTGGAGTCAAGGCCCCTGACCTTTAAAATTTCAGGTTAATCCCCTCTCATTGAAATTTAGCCACTTGGAATGGAGACATTTCACTTTCCAAGCCAACGGCTATGGGGAAAATTCTCCTTGTTCATTCCCGTGTGCTCTTCTCTCTCTCTCATCCTTCTTCATGACCAGAGCTCCCTCCCCTCCATAGCATTCAGGAACCATTTCCCCCTAAACCATGTCTCTGCATGTCCTAACTTCTTCAGTATGGTCTCTTCTCTACCTCTAGCTGTGGAGTTTGTTCTGCTCAGGCCAGATTCTGGGGTATTTAAGATGATTCGATAGTTACCTAGTTGTGTTCATAGGTGGAAGCAAGCCTAGGGTCTTCCTAGTCTGTCACTATCTTCCCTCTCTTTTGTTTTCTTTTAGAACCACTGTAGTGCCATTGCATAATGAATACATATAATTCAGTAAGAAAAGAATCCACACTCCAATATAATTTAAGATGTTTTATTCAAAATCTACCTTGTTCCTCTTCTCTTGTTTTGGCATGACTGGTATTCCCTGGTAAAAAAACAAAGACATAAACTGCAGCTGTGCTGTGATAGTCAAGCCGCTCAAATGATGTTGTTATAACTATCACTGCACTACAAACAGTCTTGATTGCAGCTCCTCATCTTTGTTATTGTAGCGAAAAACAGCTATAGACTATACACCAAGATTAAACATAGCTGAGTTCTGTGGACATTGAAATTTGAATTTCATATTATTTTTGTATCACTTTTTTCCTTTTTTTTTTTTTTGATGATTTTAAAATGTGAAATCTATCCTGAAATCACAAACCTTCCAAAAATACATATCAGAATGGATTTGGTTGGTGGACCAAAGTCTGGCTATATCAATTTCGGCTTCATAGAGTATAGCAAAGTGATGAGGAGAGAGCTGGAATTGACAAAGATTCCCTCATTTACTGTGAGGTGTTTACACCCAAGAATTCTTCACAACCCATGGGATAAGCATCTCCCTAACCTTAGAGATATTCAATCCCATGCTGTCTTCTAAGTAGCTGCTGTGATCTGCTGCTGTGGTGTTTAAGTGTAATGGGATCCCTCAGCTTTATCTCTGAAAATTGAAACTTGGTCACAGACCTATAAGTTACTAGAAATGTAGAATAAAACTTCTATGGCAGAAACAGTAATAAGGTTGGTCTGGATGTTAATAAGGAATTCTCTGGCATTCATTTTTCAGAATTCCACCCTGAAGTACATAGAAACGCCTATCCTCTCCTACGTCTAGAAGCCATCATCTTTATTATTTTTGTTTGGAAATTAGAATGTGGTAAGTTAGTAAATATGTAAAGTCATGGTATCCTAAGAGTTCACTACTCTGACTGATTTTGACATGGTTCCTAAGTGGTGATTATAACAGAGATAAGTGGGATCTGACCTTCTCATTATAAAAATAGAATTGGAGGTGAGAGATGTGACAGTCTCACTTTACTGTTTACTTTTCACTTTTTCACATTTACTTCTAAGCAACATATTTAAGAGAGATTTTGACAAACTGCAATTTATCAAGTATTTTATTCCCAAAACTGTAAAGGTTCTGAAAACATGTCTCTAAAATTAACAGTATAAACAAATAATGTTTAACAGGGAAATCTACAGTATTTGAGTTACTTGTAAAACAGTTGATTATTTTGATAACTTGTCATGAAAAGAAAATCTCTCTCTCTCTCTCCCTTTATCTCAACTGTTAGGCTTAGAAATAACTGGTTGAAGTTGTAAAGAGTCATATTAGAGCTCTATGTAAAGAAGAATTTTAATAACAAGAACTTTCTCCTATTTGAGTATTTTTGCAAAGGAAGTCATGAGTTCACTACCACTGATAGCATTTAATTGAAATCTTTATGGTCATATAAAGGAATTATATTTCTTAATTAGAGAAATAGATTATCATATTAAAGAATGGATCCTAAGTTAGATGGAGGATTAAAATATATTTCATCATAAATAATGTGAAAGTATAAGAAAGAAACCCTTAATTCTCAAGCAAAATTTATGCGGAAATGTTAAGAAATTTTTACCACACATTTCTTCACAATTTTTAACATTGTTTTGTACACAAAAAAATTACCAACTTAGAAAATTATACTATGCAGTGCCTACAAATTAAAAAATCTGGAACATGTAGAGATATCCAAATAAATAAATTGGGATTTCTTTCAGTGTTCATAGAAGACAATAGGAATAAATGACTACTAATGAATGAAATCTCATAAAATATATTTTATTCTGAAAACAAACACACTGGATTTAAATAAATGCTATTAATAAAAGCAAGACAAAATTTTTTTAAAAATCAATTCACAGGTCTCAATCATAACCAAAAGACTGGGATCATTCCCTGCATATTTTCAGACCAAAATGCTTTGAAACTAGAACTCAATCACAAGAGGAAAGTTGGAAAGAACTCAAATACATGGAAGCTAAAGAGCACCTACTAAAGAATGAATGGGTCAACCAAGAAATTAAAGAAGAATTTAAAAAATTCATGGAAACAAATGAAAATGAAAACACAACCATTGAAAATCTTTGGGATGCAGCAAAGGAGGTCCTAAGAGGGAAGTATATAGCAATACAAGCCTTTCTCAAGAAACAAGAAAGTCTCAAATACACAACCTAAACCTACACCTAAAGGAGCTAGAGAAAGAACAGCAAATAAAGCCTAAACCTAACAGAAGAAGAGCAATAATAAAGATCAAGCAGAAATCAATGAAAGAGAAACCAAAAGAACAGTAGAACAGATCAATGAAAATAGGAGCTCGTTCTTTGAAAGAATTAATAAGATTGATAAACCCATAGCCAGACTTATCAAAAAGAAGAGAGAAAGGACCCAAATAAATAAAATCATGAATGAAAAAGGAGAGATCACATCCAACACCAAAGAAATACAAACAATTCTAAGAACATATTATAAGCAACTATATGCCAACAAATTAGACAATCTGGAAGAAATGGGTGCATTCCTAGAGATGTACAAACTACCAAAACTGAACCAGGAAGAACTAGAAAACCTTAACAGACCCATAACCAGCAAGGAAATTGAAGCAGTAATCAAAAATCCCCCAACAAACAAGAGCCCAGGGCCAGATGGCTTCTCAGGGGAATTCTACTAAACATTTAAAGAAGAATTAGGGGCGCCTGGGTGGCTCAGATGGTTAAGTGTCTGCCTTCGGCTCAGGTCATGATCCTAGGGTCCTGGAATCTAGTCCCGCATCAGGTTCCCTGCTCCTTGGGAGCCTGCTTCTCCCTCTGCCTCTCTCTCTCTCTCTGTCTCTCATGAATAAATAAAATCTTTAAAAAAAATAAAAATCTATAAAGAAGAATTAATACCTATTCTTCTGAAACTGTTCCAAAAAATAGAAATGGAAGGAAAACTTCCATACTCATTTTATGAGGCCAGCATTACTTTGATCCCAAAACCAGACAAAGACCCCATCAAAAAGGAGAATGACTGACCAATATCCCTGATGAACATGGATGCCAAAATTCTCACCAAAATACTAGCCAATAGGATCCAACAGTACAGTCAAAGGATTACTCACCACGACCAAGTGGGATTTATTCCTGGGCTGCAAGGTTGGTTCAACATCTGCAAATCAAACAATGTGATACACTACATTAATAAAAGAAAGGACAAGAACCATATGATCCTCTCAATAGATGCAGAAAAAGCATTTGACAAAGTATAGCATCCTTTCTTGATTAAAACTCTTCACAGTGTAAAGATAGAGGGCATATACCTCAATATCATAAAGGCCATCTATTAAAAACCCACAGCGAATATCATTCTCAATGGGGAAAAACTAAGGACTTTTCCCCTAAGGTCAGCAACATGGCAGGGATGTCCACTATCACCACTGCTGTTCAACATATTACTAGAATAGCCAGAGAAATGTTGAAAAACAAAACCAAAGCTGGTGGATCACAATTCTGGACTTCAAGCTCAATTACAAAGCTGTAATCATCAAGACAGTATGGTACTGGCACAAAAACAGACACACAGATCAATGGAGCAGAATAGAAAACTCATGGTCAACTAACCTTTGGGAAAGCAGGAAAGAATAGCCAATGGAAAAATGACAGTTTCTTCAACAAATGCTGTTGGGAAAATTGGATAGCCACATGCAGAAGAATGAAACTGGACCATTTTCCTATGCCATACACTAAAATAGACTCAAAATGGATGAAAGACCTGAATGTGAGATAGGAATCCATCAAAATCCTAAAGGAGAACACAGGCAGCAACCTCTTCGACCTCAGCTGCAGCAACTTCTTCCTAGACACATTGCCAAAGGCAAGGATAACAAGGGCAAAAATGAACTATTGAGACTTCATCAAGATAAAAAGCTTTTGCACAGCAAAGAAACAGTTGACAAAACCAAAAGACAACTGACAGAATGGGAGAAGATATTTGCAAATGACATATCAGATAAAGGGCTAGTATCCAAAATCTATAAAGAACTTATCAAACTCAACACCCAAAGAACAAATAATTCAATCAAGAAATGGGCAGAAGACATGAATAGACATTTCTGCAAAGAAGACATCCAAATGGCCAACAGACACATGAAAAAGTGTTCAACATCACTCAGCATCAGGGAACTACAAATCAAAACCACAATGAGCTACCACCTCACACCTGTCAGAATGGCTAAAACTAAGAAGTCAGGAAAAGACAGATGTTGGTGAGGATGCAGAGAAAGGGGGACCCTCTTACACTGTTGATGGGAACACAAGCTGGTGCAGCCACACTGGAAAACAGTATAGAAGTTCCTCAAAAAGTTGAAAATAAAGCTACCCTATGATCCAGCGGTTGCCCTACTGGGTATTTACCCCAAAGATACAAATGTAGTAATCTGAAGGGGCACCTGCACCTCAATGTTTATAGCAGCAATGTCTACAATAGCCGAATTATGAAAAGAGCCCAGATGTCCATTGACAGATGAATGGATAAAGAAGATGTGGTGTATACACACACACACACACACACACACACACGCAATGTAATATTATGCAGCCATCAAAAAATGAAATCTTGCTATTTGCAAATATATGGATAGAACTAGAGGGTATTATGCTAAGCGAAATAAGTCAATCAGAGAAAGAGAATTATCATATGCTCTCACTTTTATGTGGAATTTGAGAAACAAGGCAGAGGATCGTAGAGGAAGAGAGGAAAAAATTAAAATGAAAATGAGACAAGACGAAACCAGAGAGAGCCACAAACCATAAAAGACTCTTAATCTCAGGAAACAAACTGAGGGTTGCTGGGGTGGAGGGGTGTGGGAGGAATAGGGTGGCTGGGTGATGGACATTGGGGAGGGTATGTGTTGTTGTGAGCACTATGTATTTTATAAGACTGATGAATCACAGACTTGTACCCCTGAAGCAAATAATATATGTTAATAATAAAAAAATAAAGGTAAATGAATATAATATAGTCAACCCAACAATAATAATGGATATTGGCACAAAACAGAAGCAGAGAGAGGAAAAGATGGCAGAGGAGTAAGGGACCTATTCCAACCAGTCCCGGAATTGAGCTGGATATCTACCAGACCACTCTGAACACCCATGAAATCAGCCTGAGACATAAGAAGATAGATCTGGATCTCTACAAACAGAATATTGCAGGCAGTTGGTTTCGAGGTATGAAACAGGGAGCCATGATTCTGTGGCAGATATCAGAAGATAAACAGAAGGGGAAGGGAGCTGCCACAGCGCTGGCACTGGGAAAATGAAATAACATAGGAGAGCAAACGCCTCTGGCACTGGGGAATGGACACAGACTCACAGACTGCAGACCGGTAGTGACAGGGAAATGACTTTAAGGCAGCCCCCTGGACTGAAACCGGAGGAGCTGGGACACGCGTGTGAACTGGGGGGTGGCTGGCAGTTTTAGAAGCACAAAGGACAGAGACATGCCCTGACCTGGAGGTGAGGACTGGGAGTCCTGCTGAGGGGCACACAACCCAGGACGCTGCAGTTTATAGCAGCACAGACAGAAACGGAGATAGTATGACCTGGAGAGCTCACTGAAGAACAGACTGTGATCTCTCTGCTCTGAGGCAGAGGGTTGGAAATGATCTCTTCTGCTCTGACTCTTGGAAGAGACATGGAAAGCCACCAGGGAAAGCCGCCAGAGAACAAAAGCCCCCCAAAACCATTTTCACTGAGCCCATCCCCCACCACAGGAGTCAGGGCAACTCTGCCCAAACAGGGTTGCCTGAGTAACAGTGCAGCAGGCCCCTCTCCCCCAGAAGACAGGCTGGAAGAACAAGAGGCCACAACCCTAAGGTCTCTATAAAACAGGTGCATCTTGCTTGGGTTGTGGTCAACCACCTCTCAATAGAATGACTAAGAGGAGGAACCCCCCAAATAGGAAAGACTCAGAGACTGTGACTTCTGCCACAGATTTACAAATGGATACAAATATAACCAAGATGTCAGAAATGGACTTCAGGGTAACATGAAGTCGATAGCTAAAATGGAGAAATCAATTAATGGCAACGTAGAGTCTCTAGGGGCAGAAATGAGAGCTGATCTGGCCGAACTTAAAAATGCTATCAATGAGATCCAATCTAATCTAGATAACCTAACAGCTAGGGTAACTGAGGCAGAAGAATGAATTAGTGATCTAGAACACCAATTAATAAACAAGAAGGAAAAAGAGGAGGCCAGGGAAAAACAAGTCAAAATCCATGAAAATAGAATCAGAGAAATAAGTGACACTATGAAGCATTCCAATGTCAGAATTTTGGGGATCCCTGAAAGGGTAGAGAGAGTGAGGACTAGAAGGCATATTTGAGCAAATCGTAGCTGAGAACTTCCCTAATGTGGGGAATGAAACAAACATTCGTGTCCTAGAGGCAGAGAGGACCGCTCCCAAGATCAAGGAAAACAGGCCAATGACCCAGCATGTAATAGTAAAACTCACAAATCTTAGAAGCAAGGAAACCATCTTAAGGGCAGTTAGGGGGAAGAGATTCCTTACGTGCAGAAGGAGGAACATCAGAATAACTTCAGACCTATCCACAGAGACCTGGCAAGCCAGAAAGGGTCAGCAAGACATATTCAGGGTACTAAATGAGAAGAACATGCAGCCAAGAATACTTTATCCAGCAAGGCTGTCATTTAGAATGGATGGAGAGATGCAGAACTTCCAGGACAGGCAGAAACTGAAAGAATATGTGACCACTAAGCCAGCCCTGCAGGAAATATTAAGGGGGGTTCTATAAAAGGAGAAAGACCCCAAGAGTGATATAGAACACAAATTTACAGAGACAATCTATAGAAACAAGGACTTCACAGGCGACATGATGACAACAAATTCATATCTCTCAATAATCACTCTCAAAGTAAATGGCTTAAATGCTCCCATGAAAAGGCACAGGGTTGCAGATTGGATAAAAAGATAGGACCCATCCATATGCCGTCTACAAGAGACTCATTTTGAACCTAAAGATATATCCAGACTGAAAGTGAAGGGATGGAGATCCATCTTCCATGCCAACAGACCTCAAAAGAAAGCTAGGGTAGCAATTCTTGTATTAGACAAATTAGATTTTAAGCTAAGTAGTTAGCTTAAGTTAGTCTCTAAGTAGTTAGAGACACAGAAGGACACTATATCATTCTTAAAGGGTCTATCCAACAAGAAGATCTAACAATTGTAAATATCTATGCCCCCAACATGGGAGCAACCATCTACATAGGCCAACTGTTAACCAAAATAAAGAGTCATATTGATAACAATACGTTAACTGTAGGAGACCTCAATACTCCACTCTCAGCAATAAACAGATCATCTAAGCAGAAAATCAACAAAGAAACAAGACACACTGGACCAGATGGACCTCATAGATATATACAGAACATTCCACCCTAAAACAACAGAATACTCATTCTTCTCAAGCACACATGGAACTTTCTCCAGAATAGACCACAAACTGGGTCACAAATCAGGTCTGAATCTATATCAAAAGATAGAGATTATTCCCTGCATATTCTCAGACCACATTGCTTTAAAAGTGGAACTCAATCACAAAAAAAAAAAAAAAAAAAAAAAAAAAAAATTTGGAAGAAATTCAAACACTTGGACGCTGAAGACCACTCTGCTCTGGAATATTTGGGTCAACCAGGAAATCAAAGAAGAACTTAAACAATTCATGGAAACCAATGAGAATGAAAACACATCAGTCCAAAACCTATGGGATACTGCAAAGGCAGTCCTAAGGGGGAAATACACAGCCATCCAAGCCTCATTCAAAAAAATAGAAAAATCCCAATTCACTAACTAACTTTACACCTTAAAGAACTAGAGAAAAAGGAACAAACGATGCCTAAGCCACATATTAGAAGAGAAATAATTAAGATTAGAGCAGAGATCAATGAATTAGAAACCAGAAACACAGTAGATCATATCAACAAAACTAGAAGCTGGTTCTTTGAAAGAATTAATAAGATTGATAAACCACTGGCCAGACTTTTCCAAAAGAAAAGAGAAAGCACCCAAATTAATAAAATTATGAATGAAAGGGGAGAGATCACGACTAACACCAAGGAAATAGAAACAATTCTTAGAAATTATTATCAACAATTATGCCAACAAATTAAGGAACCTGGAAGAAATGGATGCCTTCCTGGAAACCTATAAACTGCCAAGACAGAAACAGGAAGAAATTGACAACCTGAATAGGCCAATAACCAGTAACGAGATTGAAGCAGTGATCAAAAACCTCCCAAAAAACAAGAGTCCAGGGCCTGATGGATTCCCTGGGGAATTCGACTAACCATTCAAAGAAGAAATAATACCTATTCTACTGAAGCTGTTTCAAAAAATAGAAACAGAAGGAAAATTTCCAAACTCATTCTATGAGGCCAGCATTACCTTGATCCCCAAACCAGGCAAAGAACCCATCAAAAAGGAGAATTTCAGACCGATATCCCTGATGAATATGGATTCCAAAATCCTCAACAAAATCCTAGCTAATAGGATCCAACAATACATTAAAAGGATCATCCACCACGACCAAGAGGGATTTATGCCCAGGATGCCAGGGTGGTTCAACATTTGCAAATCAATCAATATGATAGAACACATTAATAAGAGGAGGGAGAATAACCATATGGTCCTCTCAATTGATGCAGAAAAAGCATTTGACAAAATACAGCATCCTTTCCTGATTAAAACTCTTCAGAGTATAGGGATAGAGGGAACATTCCTCAAGTTCATAAAATCCATGTATGAAAAACCCACAATGAATATCATCCTCAATGGGGAAAAGCTGAGAGCCTTTTCCTTAAGATCAGGAACACGTCAAGGATGCCCACTCTCGCCACTATTGTTCAACATAGTACTAGAAGTCCTAGCAACAGCAATCAGACAACAAAAAGAAATAAAATGTTTTCAAACTGGCAAAGAAGAAGTCAAACTCTCTCTCTTCGCAGATGACATGATACTTTATGTGGAAAACCCAAAAGACTCCACCCCCAAATTACTAGAACTCATACAGCAATTCAGAAATGGGGCAGGATACAAAATCAATGCACAGAAATCAGTTGCTTTCTTATACACTAACAATGTAACTGTAGACAGAGAAATTAGAGAAACAATTCCATTTACAATAGCACCAAAAACCATAAGATACCTCAGAATAAACCTAACCAAAGAGGTAAAGGATCTATACTCTAGGAACTACAGAACACTCAAGAAGGGAATTAAAGAAGACACCAAAAGTTGGAAAAACATTCCATGCTCATGGATCAGAAGAACAAACATTGTTAAAATGTCTATGCTGCCCAGAGCAATCTATACCTTCAATGCCATCCCAATCAAGATTCCAATGACATTTTTCGAAGTGCTGAAACAAATAATCCTAAAATTTGTATGGAATCAGAAAAGACCCCAAATAGTCAAG
Organism: Neomonachus schauinslandi; assembly: GCF_002201575.2. Taxonomy (NCBI): domain Eukaryota; kingdom Metazoa; phylum Chordata; class Mammalia; order Carnivora; family Phocidae; genus Neomonachus; species Neomonachus schauinslandi. The sequence goes on from NC_058410.1 coordinate 116,989,375, forward strand.
GAAATGTTGAAAAAGAAAAACAAAGCTGGACACATCACATTGCCTGATTTCAAACTATATTACAAAGCAGTGATCACCAAGAGAGTATGGTACTGGCATAAAAACATATAGATCAATGGAACAGAATAGAGAGCCCAGATATGGACCCTCAACTCTATGGTCAACTAATCTTTGACAAAGCAGGAAAAAACATGCAATGGAAAAAAGACAGTTACTTCAATAAATGGTGCTGGGAAAATTGGACAGCTATATACAGAAGAATGAAATTCGATCATTCTCTAACACCATACACAAAGATAAACTCAAAATGGATGAAAGACCTCAATGTGAGACAGGAATCCATCAAAATCCTAGAGAAGAACATAGGTAGTAACCTGTTTGACATCGCCCACAGCAACTTCTTTCAAGATACATCTCCAAAAGCTAGTGAAACAAAAGCAAAACTGAACTTTTGGGACTTCATCAAGATAAAAAGCTTCTGCACAGCAAAGAAAACAGTCAACAAAGCAAGGAGGCAATACACACAATGGGAGAAGATATTTGCAAATGACACTACAGACAAAGGGCTTGCATCCAAGATCTATAAAGAACTTCTCAAATTCAACACCCAAAAAACAAATAATCAAGTCAAAAAATGGGCAGAAGATATGAAAAGACACTTCTTTGAAGAAGACATACAAATGGCTAACAGACACATGAAAAAATGTTCATCATCATTAGCCATCAGGGAAATTCAAATGAAAACCACATTGAGATACCACCTTACACCAGTTAGAATGGCAAAAATGGACAGGGAAAGAAACAACAAATGTTGGAGAGGTTGTGGAGAAAGGGGAACCCTCTTACACTGTTGGTGGGAATGCAAGTTGGTACAGCCACTTGGGAAAACAGTGTGGAGGTTCCTCAAAAAATTAAAAATAGAGCTACCCTATGACTCAGCAATTGCACTCCTGGGTATTTACCCCAAAGACACAGATGTAGTGAAAAGAAGGGCCATATGCACCCCAATGTTCATAGCAGCAATGTCCACGATAGCCAAACTGTGGAAAGAGCCGAGATGCCCTTCAACAAATGAACGGATAAAGAAGATATGGTTCATATATACAATGGAATATTACTCAGCCGTCAGAAAGGATGAATACCCAACTTTTACATCAACATGGCTGGGACTGGAGGAGATTATGCTAAATGAAATAAGTCAAGCAGAGAAAGTCAATTATCATATGGTTTCACTTATTTGTGGAACATAAGGAATAGCATGGAGGACATTACGAGAAGGAAGGGAAAAATGAAGGGGGGAAATCGGAGGGAGAGACGAACCATGAGAGACTACGGACTCTGAGAAACAAACAGGGTTTTAGAGGGGAGGGGGGAGGGGGGATGGGTTAGCCCAGTGATGGGTATTAAGGAGGACACGTACTGCATGGGAGCACTGGGTGTTATACGAAAACAGTGAATCATGGATCACTGCATCAAAAACTAATTATGTACTGTATGGTGACTAACATAACATAATAAAATTAGATTAAATTAAAAAGAACAGAAGAAAAATTTGAACAAATATTTTTTTAAAGTTCCTAACCATTCAGTGAAGTAATATATATACATTAGAATCTGGTACAAAGTTGGGGCGCCTGGGTGGCTCAGTCGTTAAGCGCCTGCCTTCAGCTCAGGTCATGATCACAGGGTCCTGGGATCGAGCCCCGCATCGGGCTCCCTGCTTGGCGGGAACCTGCTTCTCCCTCTCCCACTCCCCCTGCTTGTGTTCCCTCTCTCACTGTGTCTCTCTCTGTTGGATGAATAAATAAAATCTTTAAAAAAAAAAAAAAAAAGAATCTGGTACAAAGTATATAGTCACGCAATTCAATTTAAGAGATTCAGATACAAAATCTGTGTAAGGACTAATTGCAAATATTTCATTGGAGACTATTTATAGAACAGGCAACCAGAAAGCTGCTGTCCTAATCTTGTAGGTGATAAAAGAGATGGACCGTTTTTTCTTTGTGTGACTCTCACATCTATAAATCATTGTAATCTAATGGGGAATATTCAGACCTACAGAATTGTGAGTGTTCTGCATGGTCAGCCCCAGATGTGACACTCAGCTAGTTATATCCATGTGTTCTTATGTTTGTCCTCACAATGCTACACACGTACTGGATATGGAACCACTAAAATCCTGCAATGACATTATTCATGAAATGGATGTGTGGCTTCATAAGTATGCAGTTTATGCATCTGCTCAGGGCCCAGTGCTGAGAATGTCCTCTTCTTGGTATAATGCTCTCCTTTCATTATGTTGAATTTTTAATAAGTTTATCTTTGAATATATGTTTTACAAGTGAAGTCCAGTGCATGCAAGCAGGTTGTGTTCCAGCTGCAGTCCACACGCAGTGGGCTCAGGCCCCTGGGTCACACTGGCAGTGCACCAAATGCCTGTGGCAGGACAGAACACCATGGGGCCAAGGAAAAGACTGGGCTTTGACCTGGGCCCAGATATGTGCCAGTGGCGTTGGCAGCAGCAGCAGAAGTGGCATTAATGGCTATAGCTGTGGGAAAGAGAAGATTTTCATGTGTGTGGGGAGAGGGCCTGCCATGGGAGGCCAGTTTGCCCATCTGTCCCCAAAGCCTAACCCTAAGCCATCTGCACAGATATTAACTCTCTGTTCTGAGTGTTGGGAGAGAAACTGCTAGAGATTAGTCAGTACCCTTTGTCAGTAAATAATTTCAAAATAAAAGTGTACAAATGGACATTGCCGTGATTCATATGTGAAAATCAGAATTCTTCAAATGGTCTAGGGTTTGGTTTTTGAAAAACTACTAAAGCAATGCACAGCAAATTCACAGGCTTGCAAATATTAATTAAAGTTAAAGATTGTCACATTCAATTTATAAAACAACACTATGTTTATACAAAGCTTTGGGTGAACCAGTTATTAATGAAGAAGACTATTTTTAAGTTAATTTACCTTGTAATCCAAGATCCAGCATTACAGTACATAAAAAGACATTTTGAGTTATAAACAAATACTGAAGCCACTTTCAGTTTCTTGTACAGCATATGCAAGTTACTGGAAATGTCAGAGAAACATCAAAATACCATTGTACAAATTTACCTTTAAGGGAAGAGCTTCCTGAATGGCAGGGTGAGAATCTCCATGAACACACTTCTCGAAAAAAGCAATGAAAATACTGACCAGATTGTCAAAATCAGAACTCTGGAAATTAAACAGTGTTGTGCAACAATTCAGGGAATACTTATTCAAGAAGAACTGCTGGATTTCATAAGAACAGTACGAGTTTGTGCGTTGGAAGTTGGCCTGCTCCTGTGGAACCTTCTCTTTCCACAGCAGCCTTGCAACCATGGTAGTTGTGAAACGGAAGCCTTGCAGCAACCAGAGTATTGCCACGTTGACCTGTCTCACAGCTCCCTGGAAAAGCACCTTTCACAGGACGTTGCCATTATTTGATCTGGGTTAGAACTTCCTTAATGGAAAAAAAACCCTATCCTCAGGGAATTTGTCAAAAACAATCAATTGCACATTTTTACATCTACCTGAAAATATGATATCAGTTAGGCAAATAAGAGTCAGAACAAAACTTTTAAAGGAAGATCTGGGCAATGAGATGTCCAAAGGGGACTTTGAGAAATTCTGACCTGGAAATCTAGAGAACTGCATGCATGTGCTGGGCTATGTGCATGCTTGGGAGAGCCTGAGAGGGCTCCAATCTCTCCCTTCCAGCTGACTGAAACTAGAAGCAGAAAGTGAAGGCTAAAGCAAAGTTGTAAACTTTCTGAGTACACAGGTTTATCCTAACACACACAGAACCCCTTAGCAAAAAGTGGGAAATGTTTTGGCTCAAGGCAGTAACAAAATCTCTGAGCAGTCATTAACTGACCAATAAGCTAAGTAATCAGAGACTACAGTGGCTACACGCTGCACAGAAGTCAGACTTCACAGAGTTAGGAGAACCAGTAGACGAATCAAGAGCAGCAACGGCAGTAACATGCCTTGGGGGAGGGAGAGGAATTGGATTTCCAGAGTTGACGCAGTATATTTTCTAAAACGTCTAGTTTTTATCCAAAACTTTGGAGACACACAAACAGGAAAGTATGGCCCATACTCAGAAAAAAAGGCAGACACTGTCCCTGGGGGGCTGGGGGAGTCAAATGTTGGACCTATTAGACAAAGATTTTTAAATAAGTTATTATAAGTATATCAAAGCATGCAAAGAAACCAATTCTTTGAATTAAAGAATTAAAAACAAATACGATAGTGATGTCCATCAAACAGAAAATAAAGAGATGGACAGGAAAGAGAGATTACTGAAGATAACCCTATAGAAACTTTTTTTGGAAGGTACAAAAAGAATACTCATTTTTCAAATGCACATGAACATTCTGAAAAATAGACTTTACGCTAGTCCATAAAACAAGTGCTAATACATTTTAAAAGATGAAATCATATCAAATATGTTCTCTGACCACAATGAAGCTATTTTACAAATTAGTGACAGAAGGATTTGGGTACATATATTAGGCACATAGGTTTTTAAAATAACCAATGGGTAAAAGAAGACATTATAAGGAAAATAAAACATTTTCATTTGAATAAAAATAAAAAACACGTCTTCATTCAGTTTCATGACTGAATAATACTCCATCGTATGGGTATACAGTAATTGGTTTATCTATTCCTCTGTTGCTAGATTCTTGCGTTCTTCCTACATCTTTTGCCTACTATAAACAATACTGCTATGAATATTTCTGCAGAAGTATTTGTTTGAATACCTGTTTTTAATACTTCAGGGGCATATTCAAGGGCATATGATTTCAGTCATATGTGGAATTTAAGAAACAAAATAAATGAACAAAGGAAAAAAGAGAGACAACCCAAAAAATGGACTTTAACCATAGAGAACAAATAGAGGGTTACCAGAGAGGAGCTGAGTGGGGGAATAGGTGATGGGGCTTAAAAGTACACTTATGATGAGCATTGAGTAGTGTGTAGAACTGTTGAATCACTATATTATACACCTGAAACTAATATAACACTGTGTGTTAACTGTATTAGAATTAAAGTAGAAAACTTAATTAAAAAAAGAAAAGTTGAAATATTTTAGTGTGTATAAGTTTTCCAAATAAAGATAATTGGTAATTAAAAACAAGTTTTAGCACATAAATAAAAATTCCCAGAAAGAGAGGAGAAAGATCAGAGCATAAAATCTATTTGAAGGGGCGCCTGGGTGGCTCAGTCATTAAGCGGCTGCCTTCGGCTCAGGTCATAATCCCAGGATCCTGGGATCAAGCCCCACATCGGGCTCCCTGCTCAGTGGAGAGCCTGCTTCTCCTTCTCTCTCTGCCTGCTACTCTGCCTGCTCTATCTCTCTGTCAGAGAAATAAATAAAACCTAAAAAAAAAATTCTATTTGAAGAAGTCAAAATTTTCTCAACCTTGGTAAAAGATTTAAATTTAAGGATGCAAAATGCTTTGCAAAGTATAAGCAGAATAAACTCAAAAAATACCTACATGCTTAGAAATATGATCATAATTTTTGAAAACCAAAGATAAAGAAATAACTCTTGAAGGTATCTAAAGTAAAACAACAAAGGAGAAATGATTCAAAAGCAGGTGATTTCACACCAGAAATCATAGGTGCAAGAATACAATAAAGCAAAATCATTAAAATACTGAAAGAAAAGACTGTCAACCCACTAGTCTATATATTCAGTGAAAATAGACTTCAGCAAAAAGACAAAAGAAAAACTTTAATGCATGGAAGAAAGAAAAGTCAAGAAAAGAAAGAAATTAGTTACCAAATTTGTCTCATAAGAAATGCTAAAGAAACTTCTGTAGGCATAAGGGAAATAACAGAAGGAGCAAATGAGAAGGGAAAAACATGTGGATAGAAATAAGAGATTGTAAATTCTGAAAATCAAAAATTGCTTCTATTTTGTTTTGAAAATGTGAAAAAAGTGTTTTCTCTTCATTAAATGACCTAGTAAATTTTACCCTCTTTTAATTCATTTTTAAGTTGTATCAATTATTTGAAATAAATTAGTTTAATGAATTTATTCAGAGAAAAGGGAGGAAGTCAAAGGAAATTTATCTCATCCAAAATCAAAAATATATTATTGAAGGAAACCCTGTCCTGGATTATATAAAAGCAATCCTCTTGGTACTTTGGCATTTTTTAAAAATAGAGTTTGCCCCTAAAAGAACTAATATTTGATCCTCTACACCTGCATTTATGAATCACTTCAATTATTTTAATCAATATTTCTCATTTGATTTGCAGAGAAAATAAAAAATGATGAGTTTCAAATCTTAAATCACTGAGGAAGGATATCATTGCAGCAAACTCAGTTTCAGACAATAAAAAGATTAGGCGTTCAGTATTTTCACATTATACCAAATTAAACTTTCTTCCTAATACACCAATCTACTCACAACACTATTGCTACACTAAAAATTTGTTTCAACTTAGTATGCAATAAGATTTTCCTGATTGTTTTTTCTAAACTGTCCAAATATTTGTCTCATTTCTTTTTCAGAGAGAAGGAAGGAAGAGCAAGGTAGGCATTTTATCTTCACATAAGTACAAATCACGTAATCTAAGCAATGTCAGCTCTTGACTGTATGAGAGCAACACTGGGCATCTTGGCATTGTGTTGAACCAAGGACTTTGTCTGTTAGTAAATGAATTGATTTGACCTTCTGTTATTTCATTTGTGGATCCCTTCTATTGCTTTAATCTCAGTTTACTCTTTTGCATAAGCATCATTGATTTCTGAAGCACTTTTGGTAATCAAATGTGATGCTGCTTGTGAAGCCCGTATCACAGAGCTTAGTGCAGAGAAAGCACTTAATGAATGTCAGTGGGGATGCTGGAGATGATGGTGGGGGTGATGAGGATGATTATGACGACAATGATACCATGCTTAAAGAAGACTCTAGGAAATTATTTTGGGGGGTGTTAAGTTCAGTCACAAGAAATTTAAAATTATTTTTCTGCTTTACCATTTGACATAAAGCAATGTGGAACCCCATAGTTTTTCAGTAAAACCCCTAGAAAATAAATATAATCTTTTTTTTTCTGAAGTGGCTAACCTATTATATACACAATAGGAGAAAAGATTTTTGCAAGATTTTTTGTTTGTTCTGTTTGTTTCATAATGATTTATATATATTTTTTTAAATTTTTCAGATGAACTTCGGAAAGAAAATGGTAAAATTTAATGACTATTTACAAAATATGATATTCCTATTGTCTGTGTCATAGTGATTTTCATATTACTCTTTTATTTTCAGGTGAACTTCGGAAAGAAAATGGTAAAATTTAATGACTATTTACAAGATACGATATTCCTATTGTCTGTGTCATAGTGATTTTCATGTTATTCTGTTCTATTTTCAGGTGAACTTCGGAAAGAAAATGGTAAAATTTAATGACTATTTATAAAATATGATATTCCTATTGTCTGTGTCATAGTGATTTTCATATTATTCTGTTTTATTTTCAGGTGAACTTCAGAAAGAAAATGGTAAAATTTTTTTTTATTGTTTTTTATTTTTATTTTAATAGGCGATGTGAAGACATGGTAACACAAATTCAAATAGTACAAAAGGAAATATATTGTAAAGTTATTCTCCCCACCAGCACTCTAGTTCTCTTCCCTGAGGCCAGCTCTGATGCTCTTTTCTTGTGAATCCTTCCCGGAATGTTCTCTGCATATCAAAGTTGTGTGTGTGTGTGTGTGTGT
>NC_058410.1:116997148-117055048 GCF_002201575.2 Neomonachus schauinslandi
TTCTGTTTTATTTTCAGGTGAACTTCAGAAAGAAAATGGTAAAATTTAATAATTTATTTACAAGATATGATCTTCCTATATGGATTTTTGCTTGCTTTTTCCTTTTCCATTCCTCCTACTTTCTCTGCATAATTTACTTTTATGATTTTCATTTGTGTTTATTTTATTACTATTTCCCTTACCTGTTTCTTTCTTTGTTCTTCTCCCATTAGTTAACTCACTTCTGTCATTCATCCCTATCTTAATCTAATGTATTATTTTTCAGCTGTCTCCTTGATGTTAGCAATAACTTCTAGTAGCTCTGAGATAAGTGAAATCTAATCTGACAATGTATTTGAAAGAGCTCTCACGGTTCTTGCTGTGCCAACAATCTGATTCTAAGTAAAACTGAAACTCTTATAAGCAAGGCACTATTTTTTTCAAAAAATGTGCAATAGGTTGTTCCTTATACAGAACAAACACTACTACTCTCTCTACCTTTTAACTGAAGTCTCAGCTGGCTGAACCCAAAGTGAAGGATTATGGCATAGTGATTGAGTCTTTAATTTGCAGTTTAACATACCTGGGTTTAAGTCATTGATCTGCCCATTTACCAACAGAAACTTCATCATGTTATTGACCCCTTTGATTCTCAGATCTTTATTCTGTAAACAGAGGAGTACTACTTCACCATTATGTTGCTAGCATTCAATTGAGTAATTATATAAAGCCATTAAATAATACCTATCTCAGTGGAAGCATTGAATAAATTGTAGCTGTTACTACAGAGATGATGGATAGTATGACAACATTACATTCATTAATATCAGCATTCTAAACTAGTTCAAAAATAATATATCACTGGGGATTTTGGCAATTTTCTCTTGAATTTCAACTGTAAAATAATCTATCCATGTGAGCATGTGATATATTTTTGCTTTGTTTTGTTTTCAATAAGTGTTCTAGAAAAGTGAGGGCTTTTTTTTAACTTTAATAGAGTAACTTATTTCACATGTAATTCTTTTAAGGAACTTTAATTTTTCTTTTCTCTGTGACATTAAAATGGGGTTTTCACTTTTGTATATCAGGAGAATTGCAAAAGGAAATTGGTAATTGTATTCCAATAGTTAAAATATTTGCAAGATATTATATTGTGGAAATCCCATGCTTCACTTTATCCTGTTCCTTTACCTCTTTATTTTGGGTGTCTTTTACATTTTCCTATTGCCTCTTTATACTGCAGTTATCATGCTAGGAATGATTTACCTGTTTATTTTGATTAAGTCCTAAAAATCATGTGAGTCAGCTTTATTATATCCATAAGAAATAATTTATAAGGGAGCAATGGCTTGACTAATATGATAGTGATAATTAGAGTATCAAAAAATGCATGCCTTCGATAAAGTCCCAGTCTTCTGTGTACATTTCCTTTCAGATCAGAGAAGAACCCAATTTAGGAATGGTAAGTAGCTCAGAAGTTCTTTCATGGCAGTTTTTAAATTCCACAAATAGTAAGACTCCTAACTCTACTCTAAACCCTGTTCCCAGAAAAAGTCAGGCATACTATAACATTGCCTGTGTTCACAGTGTAGGAGCATAAATGGAAGAGAATCTGTAAAGTTAGTTAACTCATTTTTCCCTAATTTGTAATATCCTTTTCACTTCGTCTCACTTTCTTAATTCTTTATCCCTTCACTCTGTTCTTCCTAATTCCTCCTTTTCTTCTTTGCTTCCATTTTCCCATCCTTCTTTTCTATCTTTATCTCAAACTATCCACCTTCCTATCATCACTTCTTCATTTTCTATCTCCCTTATTTCCTTTCTTCTTTTTATTATTTTTAGTTTGCCTTTTTTTCTGAGTTTTTCTGAGTTTATATTTTTCCACACACATACACAACTCAACCATTTTCTAGTTCAGGTAAGGAATGCTTGTGAGGAAGGAAATGCTTGTGAGGAAGGAAAGCGACAGAGAGATAAATATGTAACTGAATACTTAGAGAATGCCAGTGATGAGAAGAGAGAAAAAGATATGAGAAGGACCAGGAAAGGGTAATAATATTTCATCATCTTGTCCCCTTGCAGGCTGGCAGAACACATCATTGTATCCTGGTGAGTACATTGCCTTGACCATGATAATTTTCCCTGATTCTAAGATATATAATTAAGCTCCTAAATTCTGCAAGATATCATGCTAACTACCACATGACAGAGAAAAATGTATTGTAGATAACTTCTGTTCTATAGAAAACTTACCAAGATATATAAATTACTTTTCTTTCCATCTTTTTCTAACCTGTGTCTCACAGGACACTTACAAGTTAATTAAAGAAGATATTAAGAAATAAAAAGAGTATCTTGTCAGTTTAATAGATTTACTTTTTCTTTTTTCACAATTCCAAGGAAGTTTTATATTTATGTGAATTAATTCTAGCTACTCTTTCAAATAAACATCAAAATGTGAAATAGTTTAGCAAGCTAGATTGTATTTCTAATGTGTATACATATATTCCTGGTTAAGAAGACCTACTTGGAAGATGTCCTCTAAGCAATGACTTTGATCTGGACTCTTTCATTGTGTAACTTCCCAATATTCTCGATGTCCTTCAATGCCAGTCAAAAATAATTTTCTTAAAGATTTTATTTATTTATTTGACAGAGAGAGACACAGTGAGAGAGGGAACACAAGCAGGGGGAGTGGGAGAAGGAGAAGCAGGCTTCCTGCAGAGTGGGGAGCCCAATGCAGGGCTCAATCCCAGGACACTGGGATCATGACCTGAGCTGAAGACAGATGCTTAATGCCAGTCAAAACTTTTTGAGAAAAAGAAATGTGAAGATCACCAAAATATATAGTGTTTTGTGGCAGGGGTTGAAAAGGCATTGACCACTTATGCCTACATAGGCCAGTCTGTCATGTGGTTTCACCTAGACACAATGGAGCTGGGAAAGGTGGTTTACCTGTTTGCCCAGAAAAACAGAAAAGCAATGAGTATTGTTAGAGTTTTTGCCATCTCTACAACAAGCTGTCTTTCAGGTAAAAAGGATCAATTTAATGTTTCTTTTCCTGTATCTATCTAACTTGGTCCTTTATCAAAAAGAGAAGCCAAGGGTCCATGGAGTCACTGCAACAAACTCTAAGGCCAAGATCTTTAGGAGATGCCCACTCATCTTCTGTCAGTGGATGTAACTCTTCTGGATTGTGAAATCTGTGTACTCAAAGACGAGAATTGTCTGTACCCTCCATTCCATATTTAAGACAATGCAATAAAACATGGAATAAAAATTTGTTTAGAATAAGGAAGGAGAAAGCACCACAGGCATCATTTACCAACAGCAGTAAGAATTTCCACCAGGCCATTTTGTGAAGGCCCCCTATTCTGAGGGTGGAGGAATTTTCCTGATTATTGACTAATATGGTAGTGATAATTAGAGTTATCAAAAAATGCGTGCCTTCGATAAAGTCCCAGTCTTCTGGGACTTTTTTTGCTCTTAATATGTAACTTGCTTCTTGTTTTCCTCAGTAGCCCTTAGCTCTCCCCCACTTCAAACACATAGTGGCATAGCAACTCTTCTGGCTTGTGCAAATTTACTGTTACAAAATATGCTTTGCAGCTTTCATGCTTACAGAATTTTTTTACTCCAAGCTCATTTTTTTTTTTTTTTGGAAAAAAGTGTTATTGGATATAATTTACATACCATACATTTAATTAAGTGTTCACTCCTTTTTTGAAAATCAATTCAATGATTTGTTAATACATTTACACAGTTGGGCAACAATCATCAAATCCAGTTTTTTTTGGAGATTTCTATCACCCCAAAGATCTTTTGTTTCCATTTTCTGCCAATCCTTTCCCAGGCTCAGGCAATCCCTAGTCTACTTTCTCTTATAGCTTTGCCTTTTGGATATGTATAATTGGAATCGTGTAATATATGGCTTTTCTTGTCTGTTTTTTTTTTTAATTTAGCATGTTTTTGAGACTCTCCTTTTAGCATGTTTTAGTACTTTGTTCCTTTATATTGCCAGATAGTATTCCATTGTAAGGATATGACACATTATGCTTATTCATTCCCCAGATGATAGCTATTTAGAATACTCCCAATTTTTTATAGTTTTAATTTAAATTCTAGTTAGTTAACATATAGTGTAATATTAGTTTCAGGAATAGAATTTAGTGATTCATCCACATATAACACCTTGTGCTCACCACAGTAATTGCCCTCTTTAATACCCATCACCCATTTAGCCCATTTGCCAAACCCACCTCCCCTCCAGCAACCCTCAGTTTGTTCTGTATAGTTAAGAAGCTGTTTTACGGTTTCTCTCTCTTTTTTCTCCCCCATTTCTTAAATTCCACATATGAGTGAGATCATATGATATTTGTCTTTCTCTGACTGACTTATTTCATTTAGCATAATACCCTCTAGCTCCATCCACGTTGTTGCAAAATGGCAAGATTTCATTCTTTCTTATGGCTGAGTAATATTACACACACACACACACACACACACACACACACACACACACCCCACAATTTCTTTATCCATTCAACAGTCAATGAACATATGGGCTCTTTCCATAATTTGGCTATTGTAAATAATGCTGCTATAAACATTGGGATGCACGTGCCCCTTCGAACCAGTATTTTTGTATCTTTTGGGTAAATACTTAGTAGCACAATTGCTGGATATAGGGTAGTTCTCTTTCTAACTTTTTGAGGAAACTCCATACTGTTTTCCAGAGTGGCTCCACCAATTTCCACTTTTGAAGCCTTATGAAAAATTCTGCTAGGAACATTCACATACATATCTCTGAATGAAAATGTGTTTTATTTTTTCTTGATTATAGCCTTAGGAGTGGGAATTCTAAATCATATGATAAATTTATGTTTAAAATTTAATGAAATTATAAAATTGTTAACCAAGTGTCTGTACCATTTTACATTTTGGGCAGCAGTACATGACAGCATTTGTTATTATCTATAATTCTTATTATGGTCTCCCTAGTGGTTGTGAAGTAATCTCTTTGTGGTATTAATTTGAATTTCTCTAATGTAAAATGATGTTGAATATTATTATTTTTTTTTTTAAGATTTTTATTTATTTATTTAACAGAGATAGAGAGAGAGCACAAGTAGGCAGAGCAACAGACAGAGGGAGAAGGAGAAGCAGGCTCTCCGCCAAGCAGGGAGCCCGATGCGGGGCTTGATCCCAGGACCCTGGGATCATGACCCGAGCTGAAGGCAGCCGCTTAACCGACTGAGCCACTCAGGCGCCCCAATGTTGAATATTATTTTATGTGGTTTATAGCCATTTGTATTCCTTCCTTGATGAAATATATATTTATTATTTTGCCATTTTTAATTTTTTATTTATTTTTAAAAGATTTTATTTATTTATTTGAGAGAAAGAGCGAGAGCGAGAGAGAGAGCGCGCGCGCGCGCGCGCGCGCGCGCGCGCATGAGTGGGGGAGGGGAAGAGGAAGAGGGAGGGGGAGAAGCAGATTCCCCACTCAGCAGGGATCCCAACATGGGGCTCCATCCCAGGACCCTGGGATCACGACCTGAGCAGACGCTTAAACAACTACGCCACCCAGGAACCCCTATTTTGCCATTTTTTTTTTAAAGATTTTATTTATTTATTTGACAGAGAAAGACACAGCGAGAGAGGGAACACAAGCAGGGGGAGTGGGAGAGGGAGAAGCAGACTCCCTGCCGAGCAGGGAGCCCGATGCGGGACTCGATCCAGGGACTCCAGGATCATGACCTGAGCCGAAGGCAGTCGCTTAACCAACTGAGCCACCCAGGCGTCCCTGCCATTTTTCAATTGGAATGTTTGTCATCCCATTTTTGACTTTTAAGAAATCCTATATATTTGGATACAAATATCAGATAAATTGTTTGAACATATTTTCTTCTATGTGTGTATTGTCCTTTCATTTTCTTATTGGTATATTTTGAAATGCAGAAGTTTTTATTTTGATGAGGTCCAATTTATCAGTTTGTTTATCACAAGCTTTTGGCTTCATATTTCAGAAGACCTTGCATAATTCAAGTTTTCAAATATTTTTCTCCAATTTTTTTCTACTGAAAATCTTATAGTTTTAGCTCTTGCCTTTAGGTCTATGACACATTTGAGTTCATATGTTGTGTGGGGTGAGGGAAAGATCCCAATACATCTTTTTGCATGTCGATATCTGATGTGCCAGCACCAACTCTTGAAAAGACTATATCTTTCCCCACTGAATTGCCTTGGCATCTTTTGAAAATATCAGTTGATCATGAGTTGATTTCTGGATTTAAAATTTTGTTCCACTGATCTATTTTTCTGTCTTCATGCCATTCTCTTCATATTCTCTTCATTACTATAGTTTTATAATATGTTTTGAAATTTGAAAATGTAAGTCTTCTCATTTTGATCTTCTTTAAAAAAAATTGTTTTGGCTATTCTGGTTCCCTTGCATTTCCATATGAATTCTAGAATCTACTTGAAAATTTCTCAAAAAAACAAAAACAAAAAAAACCTGGAATAATTCTGTTAGGAATTGTGTTGAATCAATAAACCTGGGGTGAATTGCCATTTTAAAGACTTATTTATTTATTTGTCAGAGAGAAAGAGAGCACGCACAAGCAAGGGGAGTGGAAGGCAGAGAGAGAAACAGAGAGCCAGACCCCTCTGAGCAGGAAGCCAGGTGCGGGATTCGATCCCAGGACCCTGGGAGGATGACCTGGGCTGAAGGCAGGCAGACACTTAACCATCTAAGCCACCCAGCCCCCTTGAATTGCCATTTTAATATTAGACTTTCTATTCATGAGCATAGACTGTTTCTCTTTTTACTTATATCATCTGTGTTGTCTCTGCAATGTTTTGTAGTTTTAGTGTACAAATCTTACACTTTTTCATTAAATTTCTTCCTATTTGACATTTTTTGAAATTGTGAATGGAATAGTTTAATTTCATTTTAGACATGATTAAATTTTGTATGTCAACTTTTTTATCCTGTAACCTTGTTGAATTTATTGATTTAGTTCTAGTAGACTTTAGTGGACATTTGTATGATTTTCTGCAGGAATGATGAGTCAACTGTTAATAAAAGGAGATTTGCCTCTTTTTTCAAATCTGAATTCTTTTTTTAACTAACTGCATAGAATCTCCATTATAATGTTGAAGAGAAATAGCAAAAGCAGACATCCTTGCTTTGATCTCTACCATGAAGTGAAAAAAATCATTATTTTATTATTAAGTATTTCATCTGTTGTATATTTTTCATAGATACGCTTTATCAGGTTGAAAACTGCCTTTCTGTTTCTAGTTTATTGATTTTTTTTTATCATGGTGGGTATTGGATTTTATCAAATGCTTTTTTCTGTGCCTATTGAGATTATGATTATGTCATTTTATTGATTATTTTATTAGTATGGCTTGTTACATTAATTGATTTTCACACATTAAGCTGATCTTACATTCTGGGCACAAACCCCACTTGATGGTGGTCTATAATCTTTTTTGTATGTGTTATATTCTGTTTGTTAATTTTTATTGGGAGTTTTTGCATTTGTATTCATGAAGAATATTTGTGATCTCTTTTCTGGCTTTGGTATCAGTGTGATACTAACCTCCTGGAATGAGCTGAGAAGTATCCCTCCCCCCTTTATTTTCTAGAGGATTTTGTTGAATATTGCTATTATTTATTTTTTAAATTTTTGGTAAAGTACACTAGTAAAGCCAACCGGGCCTGCGAATTTCTTTGTAGAATTTTATAATTAATAATTCTTGGAATTATATAATTAATAATTAATATATTACTTGTTAGAGATCTATCTAGATTTTCTATTTCTTGAGTCATTTTCAGTAATTTGTATTTTAAAGAATTTACGCATTTCATCTAAGTCTGATTTAGTAGCATAGGGATTTTCATAGAATTCCCATTTTAGCCTTCTAATTTCTGAGAGTTTAATAGCAATGTCCTATCTTGCAAAATCCCCTTTTGTGTGTGTGTGTGTGTTGATTATTGTGGCTTTTTAAAAATTTTTTTCTTTTTTTTTTAAGTTTTTATTTAAATTCCAGTTAGTTCACATACAGTGTAATATTACTTTCAGGTGTACAGTTTAGTGATTCAACACTTCCATACAACACCTGGTGCTCAACATAACAAGTGCCTGTGCTTCTTATTACTGAACTTTGCTGACTTTTCTAAGAAGGAACATTTATTTAACTGACTGAGACAGTCAAATATTGAATTTAGGGTTTTCTTCATTGATTTCTTTTCTGTTTTTAAAAAGATTTTATTTATGGGATGCCTGGGTGGCTCAGTCGGTTAAGTGGCTGCCTTCAGCTCGGGTCATGATCCCGGGGTCCTGGGATCGAGCCCCACATCGGGCTCTCTGCTCAGCAGAGAGCCTGCTTCTCCCTCTCCCTCTGCCTGCCTCTCTGCCTACTTGTACTCTCTATCTCTCTGTCAAATAAATAAATAAAATCTTTTTAAAAAAGGATTTTATTTATTTATTAGAGAGAGAAAGAGCATGAAGGGGGGGAGGCACAGAGGAGAGGGAGAAGCAGACTCCCCACTGAGCAGAAAGTCCACGGCATGGTTCCATCCCAGGACCCTGAGATCTTGACCTGAGCCAAAGGCAGATGCTTAACTAACTTAGCCACCCAGGCACCCCTTCTTCACTGATTTCTAATTTCATTATTTGCTTACTTTTGATTGCTTCAAGCTCAGTTCACTTTTTAGTCTCTTTAGGAGAAGCTTAGTTTATTGGTTTAATTAGTAATTGGTTTAATTCTCCTTTTCTATATCAGACATTTAAAACTAAATTTCCCTTTAGGCACTGCTTTTAGCTGCATCCAATAAATTTTGGTATGTAATGTTTTCACTTTCATTCAACTCAAAATATCTTCTAAATTCTCTTTTGATTTCCTTTTTGTTCCACAGATTATTTATAAATATATTGTTTAATACCAAATTTTTCTTTATTTCTAAAATTTGCTCCTGTTTTTTATTTTCAACTTAATTCCATTGTAATGAGAGAAAATCCTTTTATGGACTTTTTTTATTAATCATTTTAGTTTTTCCTAAGTGTTTCTCAATTTGTGGTGTGCCCTTATCAATTCCCTTTGTGAATTTCTAGATCAACATTTCCAATTTGAGAACTTTTCCAGTTTTATTGTTGCTTTGGGAGAGAGAATTTACCAAGCCATTCATTCAGCCATTACAGAAGCCCTATGCTTCATGTTATTTTTGACATTTTCCTCGGAATTTTATAAGCTTCTCATATATTTCCTACCAGTTAGTTTCATGTAGCAATAACTATATCCAAAGTAACTGTAGACATATTTGCCAATCTGATTTATTTTCTTATACATCTCCTTTTATGGTTGGTTTCTTGAAGCTACCTGAAGCAACTATGAAAAATCCATCATCTTAACTTGTTCTTTTCCTTAAGTCACTTTGTTCAATAAAGAAATTGCACTATGCCTTTGTGCTAAAAATACACTATTTAACTTCATCTCTTCTCTGGGGTAGTCTAGAAAAGTGATTGCCATACTTGTTCTGTAAGGATCCATATTGTAAATAGTTTAGGGTTTGTGGGCTATATGGTCTCCTCACAATTACTCAGTGGTGCCTTGTACTCTAAGGAGCCATAGGCAATACAAAATGAGTTAGTTTGGCTGTCTTCCAATAAAACTGTATTTATAAAAACAGTTGGTGGGCTAATTCTTGGTCTAGAAAAGGTCACCTTTTTAAACTCTGATAAGTGCCCATTTTTTGGAGTTTTTCCATTTATTTTGATTTATGTCCAAAAAAAGGTAAATAATTATTTTGAAAATGAATAGTTTTTTTCAATAGGATGTTAATAACAGATTCAATGAATGCTCTCTTTTCAAATATCAGCATTTCATATCAGCAGTCTATTTAGGACACATGATATGCTTTCCAAATGGTCATAGGCAACAGTTTTAGCAAATGTTTTCTCTACTTATTATGGATGTCTGTATTTGTAGTCAGTTTTATCTGTTCTGTCATGTCTCCATTTTGGGGGTCTTTAGTCTTAGGCTTGTACCTAGGGGAGGAGTGGGAAAGTGTTATAATGGGAATGAGAATAAAAAATGTCATATGAACTATTTTATTGTCAAAAGTATAAATGTTATGATTCCTGCTGTGCACATTTTATTGACCATAACTCAGTCACATAAACTCACCTAAATGCAATGGGGTGGGGAATGGAGACATGTAATCACTGCCTATTTAAAAAGAAGATAACTATCTTGAGAACATGTCTAGTCTATACTGAAGAAAATACAAGTTAGAGGAATTAATTCTTATGGGAATATTTAACAAGAAAAGCAGTGAAAACTTTAGGTCAAGCAAACATTACTGAATAAATTTGGGACATTAACAAAAAAAGTATTAGAGGGAAGAGATTACCTCTTGTGCCAATAAATTCAAATATTAGGTCTGATAATGCATATTTATGTTCTTTTCAGACTGGAGGAAAGAATTTTTCCAGGCTGGTGAGTCATTCCTTGATGGTCTAAGAGGGCCTCTACTCCTTATGCTCCAGCTCAGTCTCAGGAGAAGTTGCTGGAGAGCAGATGAATAACTCTAGTGAGAATATATATCCTCCCACAACCCCAAGGTATCTCAGGCTCACACAGCTATCTGCTTCCAGGATCACTCTAACCTTTTCAGAGAATATTATTCTGTCTTTCAGAGAATATTATTGTCTTTGCAGCAAATGTCATTCTAGATCCAGCCACAGCCCATCCTGCCCTCATCTTGTCTCAAGGGAACAAATGTGTAACATGTGGAGAGAAGTCTCAAGATCTGCCTAAGGACCCAAGGAGATTTAATTTCCTTCCCTGTGTTCTGGGTCACCCAGTCATCACCTCAGGGAGGATCTACTGGGAAGTAGACATCAGAGACAGTGGAGCCTGGGACCTGGGAATATGCAGGGATAATGTAATGAGGCAGGGGAGGATTTGTGTAAAACCTGAGGATGGTTTCTGGGCCATCAGGTTTTATAAAGATGAGTACTGGGCACTCACCTCTCCAGAAATGCAGCTTACTCTAAAAGAGACCCCTACCAGAGTGTGTATTTTCTTAGAATATGAGGATGGACGTATCTCATTCTATAATATGACAGATAAATCCCACATTCACACCTTCTTTCAAGGTTCCTTTAATGGGTTTCTAAGGCCTTTTTTCAGGCTTTGGCTCAGTGATTCAAAACATGTGACCATCTGTCCAGTGCCTGAAGCATAACCCTTACTGTGGTCCCTCCCCTGTATTAGGAGCACCTAAGACCTGCAGTGTGGATTGAAGCATGAGGACATGACATGAATTCTCCTATACCAGAAGCAAATTATTTTTCCTTTCCTTTTCTTTGGTTCTCCCTAACATTTTATCTCCTTCATAAATGACTCCCCAAAGGCATGGTGAAGTGTGGAAAAGTGTGTGTTGCTTATGCTATGTTTAATGAAAATATATATACATATAAAACATATACACACTCATATAATAGAATCATTTTATTACTATAAATGTACACAAGGAACTAGTGTGTATGATTGCTCATACAATGTTGAAACTTCTTTAATATCTGACAAAGGTAGGAATAAAGAGAATAACATTTTATTTTATACTCTTTTGTACCTTTGGGTTTTGTACTATGTTTATAAAGTGATATGCAGAAAAATAAACTTAGTTTCAAATACATGAATAATTGAAGTGTTTTCAGTTGTTTAATCAGTAAGACATTCACAGGGAAGCAAATGTTTTCTAGTTTATCCCTCAATTTATCCTTTCCTTTGCATGAAATTCATCCTTACACTTTTTACTCTCTTCATTCCCTTATGAGATATTGATTCATCCCTCTCTTTTCCTACCACCATTTACATTTTTAGAGGACCTTTCTTAATTTACATGTAGTAAAATTGACTTTTTATAGTACAAGCCTATGAGTTTTAACATTTCTATAGACTCATGTGGCCAATGCTACATTCAAGGTACAAGACAAGGACACAAGTCCCTTTGTCCCCATAAAACTTTTATGTTGTTCCCTTGTAGTCAAACTTTTCATAAATATCCTACCTGGTAAAAATTAATCAGATTTCTGTTCCTATACTTTTATATTTTTCAGGATGTCACAAAAATAAAATCATATAGTATGCTATCTATTGAGACTGCTTTTCATTCAGAATGGGGCTTTTGATATTCACCCATGTTAATGTAGGCATTACTACTTCATTCCTAATATTTGCTGAGCAGTATTCTATTGAATGAATATACCATAGTTTGTCTATTCACCCACTGAATACCATTTATGTTGTTTCCAGGTTGGGATTGTTATAAATAAAGCTTCTATAGACACTCATGTGTACTTTTTGGTGTGAACATTATTTTCACTTTTTTTGTGATAAATATCTAAAAATGGAATTACTGGGTCATCTGCCAAGAGAAGTTTCAACCTTGTAAGAAACTGTGAGACTCTTTCCAGAGGAGCTTTACCATTGTAAAGTCCCACTAGAAATGTTTGAGAGCTCCAGCTGCTTCACATCCTTACCAGCACCTGCTACTGTCAGTTTTCCTTTTTTTGTTTCATTTCTCTTTTATTATTTACTGTTATTTATAATAATTTTGTAGTGATATTTCACTAAATTTTTGCTTGAATTTGTCTAATGGGCAATGATGTGGAGCATCTTTTCCTGTGCTTGCATACCGTTTGTGTCCCTTGTGAGTGAAGTGTCTGTTCAAATCTATAGTCTATTTTCTAAACATTTCGATAGACTTTATTTGAAGAGCAGTTTTAGGTTTACAAAAAATTGTACAGAAAGATATATATATATATATATATCTCCACTCTTCCCTATACAGTTTTACCTAGTAATGTCTTGAAGTAGTGCTTTTGTTACAATTGATGAACCAGTTTGATAGATTGTTGTTAACTAAATTACATCATGTACATTAGACCCACTCTTTGTTGTACTTTCTATGGGGATTTTGACAAATAGGTAATGTCATGGCATTACAGTACCATACAGAATAGTTTTGCACTCCTAAATATATTCTGTGCTCCACCCATTTATTCTTCCTCTCCTCCTTCCAACTTCTGGCAACCCCTGATCTTTTTTTTTTTTTTAAGATTTTATTTATTTATTTGAGAGAGAGAGACTGAGAGAGAGAGCACATGAGAGGGGGCAGGGTTGGGAGGGTCAGAGGGAGAAGCAGACTCCCTGCCGAGCAGGGAGTCCGATGTGGGACTTGATCCAGGGACTCCAGGATCATGACCTGAGTCGAAGACAGTCGCTTAACCAACTGAGCCACCCAGGCGCCCAACCCCTGATCTTTTTACCATTCTTTAGTTTCACCTTTTCCCGAACATCAGATAGTTGAAAACATACAGATGTGTAGCTTTTTTAGAATGGTTTCCTTCACTTAGAAAAACGCATTTAAGGTTTTACCATGTCTTTTTGTGGCCTGATAGCACATTTCTTCTTATTGCTGAATAACATTTCATCATAAGAATATACCACACTTTGTGTATGTATCCATCCTCCTGGTGAAGGACATTTTGGGTCCTTCCAGTTTGGAGCAATTATGAATAAAGCTGATATAAATACTGAAGTGTAAGTCATTTGTGGACATACATTTTCAACTCATTTGGGTAAATACCTAGGAGCATGATTGCTGGATCCTAGTGTATGATTATCATAAAGAATTAGAGTTCCTGTTGTTTCATATCCTTGACAGTATTTAGTTTTATTTTTTTAAGATTTTATTTATTTACTCATAAGAGACAGAGAGAGAGAGAGGCAGAGAGAGAAGCAGGCTCCCCACTGAGCAGGGAGCCCGATGCAGGACTCAATCCCAGGACCGTGGGACCATGACCTGAGCCGAAGGCAGACGCTTAACCATCTGAGACAGTATTTAGTTTTAGATTTTAGCCATTCTAATAAGTGTGTCATGGTATCTCATTGTTGTTTAAATTACAAATTATGTAATGACATATGATGTAGGAAATCTTTTCATATGCTTATATCTTAATCATTATTTAAGATGTAAGGTCTATGTGATTCATTTTTTGTTTTTGCATGTACATGTCCAGTTGTTCTAGCACCATTTGTTGAAAAGACTCTCCTTTCTTTATTGAATTGCCTTTGCACCTTTGTGAAAGATCAGTTGACTATGTATGTGTGGGTCTATTTCTGGAAGCAGTCCATTTGAGAGGCATGTTTGTTTCTCATTGTTGAGTTTTAAGAATTCTTTATATATTCTAGATACAAGTCCTTTGTTGGATATGTAATTTGCAAATATTTTTTGACCAGCCTGAAGCTTGTCTTTTCATTCTCTTAACAGTATATTTTGCAGATAAAAATTTTCATTATTTATTTATTTTTTAATACATATATTATTTATTCATATATATTCCTTTTTTTTTTTCTTTACTGTCAAGTAGTGAGAACCTACCATGTGCCTACCACATTCTAGGCACTGGGGATGTATCACATGCAACTAGACAGGAGCCCTGCCCTCAAGGAGCAGATCTTCTCATGGCTATTTGACTGATTTAACTAGTTCTTTTTATTCTTTATCTTCTTCTTTTTTTTTTTTTTTACTATTTATTTATTATTTTAGTGTTTTATTATTAACATATAATGTATTATTCGTTTCAGGAGTACAGGTCTATGATTCATCAGTCTTACACAACACACAGCGCTCACCACAACACATACCCTCCCCAATGTCCATCACCCAGCCACCCCATCCCCCAACCCCCTCCCCTCCAGCTACCCTCAGTTTGTTTCCTGAGACTGAGTCTCTTCTGGTTTGTCTCCCTCTCTGGTTTTGTTTTGTTTCATTTTTTCCTCTCTTCCCCTATGATCCTCTGCCTTGTTTCTTAAATTCCTCACACCACTGAGATCATATGATAATTGTCTTTCTCTGATTGACTTATTTTGCTTAGCATAATACCCTCTAATTCCATCCACGTCATTGCAAATGGCAAGATTTCATTTTTTGATGGCTGCATAATATTCCATTGTATATATATACCACATCTTCTTTATCCATTCATCTGTCAATGGGCATCTGGGCTCTTCCCATAGTTTGGATATTGTGGACATTGTTACTATCAACACTGGGGTGCAGGTGCCCCTTCAGATTACTACATTTGTATCTTTGGGTTAAATGTCCAGTAGTGCAATTCCTGGGTCACAGGGTAGCTCTATTTTCAACTTTTTGAGGAACCTCCACTGTTTTCCAGAGTGGCTGTATCAGCTTGCACTCCCACCAACAGTGTAGGAGGGTTCCCCTTTCTCTGCATCCCCGCCAACATCTGCCTTTTCCTGACTTGTTAATTTTAGCGATTCTGACTGGTGGGAGGTGGTATCTCATTGAGGTTTTGATTTGGTTTCCCTGGTGCTGAGTGATGTTGAGCACTTTTTCATGTGTCTGTTGGCCATTTGGATGTCTTCTTTGCAGAAATGTCTGTTCATGTCTTCTGCCCATTTCTTGATTGGATTATTGTTCTTTGTGTGTTGTTTGATAAGTTGTTTATAGATTTTGGATACTAGCCCTTTATCTGATATGTCATTTGCAAATATCTTCTCCCTTTCCTTTGGTTGTCTGTTGATTTTGTTGATTGTTTCCTTTGCTGCACAGAGGCTTTTTATCTTGCTGATGTCCCAATAGCTCATTTTTGCTTTTGTTTCCCTTGCCAAGGTTGACGAGGTTGCTGCCTGTGTTCTTCTCTAGGATTTTGATGGATTTCTATCTCACATTTAGGTCTTCCATCCATTTTGAGTCTATTTTTGTGTATGGTATAAGGAAATGGTCCAGTTTCATTCTTCTGCATGTGGCTGTCCAATTTTCCCAACACCATTTGTTGAAGAGACTGTCTTTTTCCATTGGACATTCTTTCCTGCTTTGTCAAAGATTAGTTGACCATAGAGTTGAAGGTCCATTTCTGAGTTCTCTACTCTGTTCCATTGATCTATGTGTCTGTTTTTGTGCCAGTACCATACTGTCTTGATGATTACAACTTTGTAATAGAGCTTGAAGTCTGGAATTGTGATGCCACCAGCTTTGGTTTTCTTTTTTAACATTCTTCTGGCTATTCATGGTCTTTTCTGGTTCCATACAAATTTTAGGATTATTTGTCCCAGTTCTGTGAAAAAAGCTGATGGTATTTTGATATGGAGTGCATTAAATGTGTAGATTGCTCTAGTTAGCATAGACATTTTAACAATATTTATTCTGCCAATCCATGAGCATGGAATGTTTTTTATTTCTTTGTCTCCCTCAATTTCTTTTTTTTTTTAAGATTTTATTTATTTATTTGACAGAGAGAGAGACAGTGAGAGAGAGGGAACACAAGCAGGGGGAGTGGGAAAGGGAGAAGCAGGCCTTCCACTGAGCAGTGGTGTGGGGCTTGATCCCAGGACCCTGGGATCATGCCCCGAGCCAAAGGCAGTCGCCTAACCAACTGAGCCACCCAGGCGCCCCTGTCTCCCTCAATTTCTTTCATGAGTATTCTATAGTTTTCTGAGTACAGATCCTTTGCCTCTTTGGTTAGATTTATTCCTATGTATCTTACGGTTTTGGGTACAATTTAAAATGTAAATTGTAAAGGAGATCAATTCCTTGATTTTCTCCTTCTTCTGTCTCTTCGTTGGTGTATAGAAATGCAACTGATTTTTGTGCATTGATTTTATATCCTGCCACTTTACTGAATTCCTGTATGGGTTCTAGGAGTTTTGGGGTGGAGTCTTTTGGGGTTTCCACATAAAGTATCATATCATCTGCAAACAGTGAGAGTTTGACTACTTCTTTGCTGATTCGGATGCCTTTTATTTCTTTTTTTATCGGATTGCTGAGGGTAGGTAAAGTTTTTAAGTTCAATTTATTCTTTCTTTCTTTTATGGATCATGATTTTTGTGGTGTTTCAAAAACTATTTGGCTTAAAAAATCAAAGATTTTCTGCTATATTTTTAAATAAAGTTTAACTATTTAACATTTTATATTCAGATCTAAAATCTATTTTGAATTAGATTTTTGTAAGGTATAGAGTTTGAGTCAAGTTTAATTTTTTTGCTTATGGATATCAGTTATGGATTAAATTATGTTCCCAAAAAGGGTATGTTAAAATCCCAATCCCTGGTACCTGTGAATGTGACCTTATTTGAAAGTAGAGTATTCACAGACCTTTGGAAAGAACATTAGATGCATTATCATTATACAAAACAAATGACATTTTTATATTTTACCAATAGGTAATTTAAAAATGAAATTAACTGCAATAAAATTTAACAGGACATGAAAAACAAGCAGTGCCAAATAAGACATGTAACAAAGGATGTTGGGTATTAAGGAGGGCACATATTGCATGGAGCACTGGGTGTTATATGCAAACAATGAATCATGGAACACTACATCAAAAACTAATAATGTATTGTATGGTGACTAGCATAACATAATTAAAAATTATAATTAAAAAAAAGAATACAAATGGCCAATAAACACATTAAAAAGTGTTTTTTAAAATTTTTATTTTAATTCCAGGTAGTTAGCATACAGTATTATATTAGTTTCAACTGTACAATATAGTGATTCAACAGTTCCATACATCACCTGGTGTTCATCATGCCAAGTGCTCTCCTTAATTACCATCACCTATTTCACCCATCCCTCCATCCCACTCCCTTCTGGTAATCATCAGTCTGTTCTCTATAATTAAGAGTCTGTTTCTTGGATTGTCTCTCTCTCTCTCTCTGCTCCCTTGTTTTGTTTCTTAAATTCCATATATGAGTGAAATCACATGGTATTTGACTTTCTTTGACTGACATTTCACTTAACGTTATACTCTCTAGCTCCATTCATGTGATTGCAAATGGCAAGATTTCATTCTTTTTTATGGCTAATATTCCATTGTGGAATCTTCTTTATCCATTCATCAAGCAATGGACACTTGGGCTGCTTCCATACCTTGACAATTATAAATAATGGTGCTATAAACATAAGGGTTCACTTTTAAAAAAGTGTTTAGTACCATGCAAATTAAAACCACAGTGAGATACCACTACACACTACCAGAATGAGATACCTCTATACACTCACCAGTGGATGGCATTAAAAAGAGTGACAGCACCAAATGTTGAGAGACTGCGAGGCAATGAGAACTTCCATACATTGATGAAAGGAGTGTATAAATGATACAACCACTTTGGACAATATCCCCTATTGAATGTATGCCTATCTTATTATTGAATATATACCTATCCTATGATCCACCAATATCTCCACCAGGTATTTATCTAAAAATATGAAAACATGTTCATGAAATGACTTGGTTTGATTATCCAGAATACGTTTACTTGTTCAATGCTATAATACAAAAACAAAAAAACAAAAAAATACGTTCAGAATTGCTCACCCATGCAACAAAGAAAAACAAACGTATTAACTAAAGTTTAATAAATCTTTATACCTCTCCTCATTTTTAGCCTGAAAGTTTATACTCAAAATAACTGTATTTAGGAGCTAATTAGATTAATTATATTTCCTTTCAGTGTGCTTATATCATTCATGAGAAATATGGTTAATTGTATTTTGTTAGTGTCTGTATTTTAGGATTATTTTCTCATCTTTGTTGATTTGTTTTTAAATATACGAGGGAGTAACATATTTTCAAGCAGTCAAAACTGTACAAAAGGTATATTAGGAGGAGGTTCACACCTTCCCAATAATTTTATCTACACACAGCACTCTTCTTTCCACTCTGATCCCACCCACCTCCATAGGCAGTCAATTTTGTTAGATTCTAGTTTATCCTACTGTTCAAAATAAAGACACAGGCCAAAATCGTGTCACTTAGGTTAAGGGCCCAAATCAGTAAACTAAGACTTAATACCTAACTTAAGTAGTTTTAACACCCCAGAAATGTAACCTTTAACCAGTTGACATGGAATTTTTTGGTCAGCACTATCAAATTTACTGTTAGACTCCTACTGTTCCCCTAAGGGGGTGACCTTGTCTAAAACAATGGGTTTTTTGCTAGTAATTTCCTTTTTTCTACTTCCTCTCTGTCTTTAAAAACCTTTCCTTTTCTGTAGCCTTTTGAAGCTCCCCTCTACTTGCTAGATGGGATGCTGCATGATTTAATATTTACTTGATTGGTTTTTTGTTATTTGACAGATTTGGGAGCAATCGAAATGAACTTCCAGCAGCAAAGAGAAGCACAGGCTTGGTACTCACAAACCCACTGGGTCCAGTTTTTCTCATGTTTCTGGGGGCTGTGGGTAAGCTCCCCTCAGTTCTGAACTCTGCTCTTTTGCATTCCAGTTCCTAATCTAATCGGCTTTCCTTTACAGGGCAGGTAAGCTTGAGCTGGAAGATGATTATGCTTGAAGCACAACTGAGCTGGCCGTTCTGCCTGTAGCCAGTTGAGTTGGCAGTTTTGCCTGGACCTCAATTGTGCTGGCAGAAGAGTCTGCACAGAACGAAGCCCCTAGCCTTTCAGACCACAATTTCCCAGGTGGAAAACCTCAGCAAGCAGGAATTGTCAATGGTATACACAGGACATTTTTGTGGCCAGGACACAGTAACATTTCTTAGTTACTGCCAATAATTAAGGTGCACATGTTTGTCTTATTTTGTGTGGATAAAGGCTATTGTTAGTGAGGATCTTGGAAACCAAAAAGCCACAAAAATTGTTGACATAGGTTAAGCATTTAAAGGCTGTTAGAATGCTTGTCACCTCAAGAAGACTCTGTATTAGGATAAGTTGGTCAAGAATGGGTTAGATTGACATTAGATCACTTGCCAACCACAAGAAAACTTTTGTGTAAGACTGTTGGAACTTCTACTGCTCTTTTCTTTTCTCCTTTGAGTATTCACTCCACCAATTCTATCTAAATTGTTTTTCCACTCTGAAAAGACTACAGAACTGTAAACAAAAGCCCACCAAGTTAATGGCCTTTCAAACACCCTCATATCTACCTTCAAAAGATGGCCCCCATCTGTGCCCCTCCCAGAGTTGAAGAAACATGGATTTTCTGGAAAACTACAATTTTATTCCCTTAAACAGCCAAGGGGAGACTGGTAAATACCAGGGCCTGCTGAAGATACCTTGAAAAAAACTGGCAGTCAGAAAAGTGAAACTTCTTACCAGAATCAGCTCCTTCTGAATCTCTACCTGTAATGCCCAGTCAAGAAAGGAAAATGAAATTTCATATTGTTCCATTGGTTATTTACCTTTTCTCTCCCAGAGATAGTTATTGCCTTCTCATTTGTCTTTTGTGTAACTGAGCTTCTGTTTATTCTGCCTGGAACATGCAGGTTATTGGTTCTTTTGGCTGTCTTTGGAAATGACTCTGCTTTTTGGGAAGGTAACCAATTTCCTTCACACCCTCTTTGAAGACTCCTCTTACACCCAGTGGGGGTTATTCAATACTGCCAGAAATATTTAAAATTAAAACTATGTATCCAGAGGAAAAAAAAGCAAGTTGAGGATACTGTAGTTGGATAAGTAGATCAGCCTATGATGCCATTTAAGTTACAACCCATTCTTTGAAAAAAATTGAAAGCAACTTTCCTTATCTTACAAATGTTTACAAAACTAGAAATGCAGCTCTGAAGTTTTAAAAATTAGCTACATGACTGAGATAAAACACAGGAGTACTCTGCTACCTAGCAGGCAGACAGCTCAGACACAGAAGGGTGAAGGCAGGGATCTGACAGAAGCCAGGGACACAAGAAGGGAGATTGTTCTTCTGTGAGTGCAGAACAGTGGCAGACAAGAACTTTCTGCTTCAGGGAGGAGAGAGTAAGGGCAACACCATTTTGGCTCAACTCATCAGCACTGACAGACTTCAGTGAGCAACACAGTGCCCCCCAGCAGAGACTGGAGCTACTTATACTAAGCCCTGCCCCCCTGTGCCCTACAGGTGCATCTTTACTAGGGCAAGTGTCTGCCTGAGAACCAGCGCAGCAGCCCTTCCCCCCACCCTGGAAGACCAGCATAAACTCCTCACATGCACCAAGTCAACTCATCATAGACTGCTGCAAAGCTTCACCTATAGGGGAAATAGGATCTAGCTTCTTTTAACAAGTATACCGAATACATCTAGTTCAAACTTTCCACCTACTGGACAAGGTCCAAACAAGGCAAGGAGAAATTCCTCAGAGGATTGACCTGAGGGAGAGAGCAATCAAAACACAACACCAGAATACACACTCTGAGAAACCTCTTGAAGTACCAGGCCCAAAAAAGTATAGGACATTTTCTCAATATAGCCATTACTCTCAGGGCAGGAATATAATATACCAACAGACTGGACAATCTGGAAGAAATGGACAAATTCATAGAAACATACAAACCACCAAAACTGAAATAGGAAGAAATAGAAAATTTGAACAGATGCATAACCAGCAACAACAGCAACAACAAAATTGAATCGTAATCCAAAATCTCCCAACAAAGAGTCCAGGGCCAGATGGCTTCCCAGGGGAATTCTACCAGACATTTAAAGAAGAGTTAATACCTATTCTTCTTAAACGGTTCCAAAATACAGAATGGGAAGGAAAACTTCCAAATTCATTCTACGAGGCCAGCATGACCTTAATTCTAAAAGCAGACAAAGACTCCGCTCAAAAGGAAAATTACAGGTAAATATCCCTGATGAACATGGATGCAAAAATTCTCACCAAGATCCTTGCAAATCAAAGACAATAGTATTAGGGGGCGGAGGAGTAGGAGACCTGGATTTTGTCTGGTCCCAGGAATTCAGCTGGATAGGGATCAAACCATTCTGAACACCTCCGAACTCAAAAGGAGATCGAAGAAAAGAATAGCAACAACTCTCTGAACAGAGTCTCTTGCAGGCAACATATAGATTTTTTTTATCCATTCTGATATCCTTTGTCTTTTGATTAGAGTATTTACTCCATTTACATTCAGAGTGATTACTGATAGATACGAATTTAGTGCCATTGTGTTACCTGTGAAGTTGGTGTTTCTGGTGATATTCTCTGTTCCTTTCTAGTCTTTGTTGTTTTGGTCTTTGTTTCCCACTCAAAGAGTCCCCTTTAATATTTCTCACAGGGCTGTTTAGTGGTTATGAACTCCTTTAGTTTTTGTTTGTCTGGGAAACTCTTTATCTCTCCTATTCTGAATGGTAGCCTTGCTGTATAAAATATTCTTGGCTGCAGATTTTTCCCATTCAGCATGTTGAATATATCATGCCACTCTCTTCTGACCTGCCATGGGTCTGTGGACAGATCTGTTACAAACCTGATTTGTCTTCCCTTGTAGGTTAAGAACTCCCCCCCTCCACCTTGCTCCTTTCAGGTTTCCTTCCTTGTCTGTGTATTTTGTGAACTTGACTATAAGTCTTGGTATGGGCCTGATATTGTTGAATTTGATGGGAGTTCTCTGTGCCTCTGGGATTTTGATGTCTGTTTCTGTCCCCCAGTTAGGGAACTTTTCAGCTATAATTTGCTCAAATAAACCTACTGCCCCTTCTTCCCTCTCCTTCTTCTGGGACTCCTATGATATGAATGTTATTGTACTTTAAGGATTTGCTGAGTTCCTTAAGTCTACATTTGTGATCCAACACTTTTCTTTCCCTCTTCTTTTCAGCTTCATTATTTTCCATAATTTTATCTCCTATATCACTGATTCATTCCTGTGCTTTGTCCATCCTTGTTTTCATTGTATCCAGTTGGTCTTACATCTCAGTTATAGCATTTTTAATTTTGGCCTATTTTTTAGTTCTTTCATTTCTGCTGTAAGGGATTCTTTAGTGTTTTGTGTGTTTTTCTCAAACCTAGCTAGTAACATTATAATTGTTTTTTTAAATATTGTCTCAGGCATCTTACTTATATCAATTTTTATTAAATCCCTGGCTGTTACTCCTTCCTGTTCTTTCTTTTGGTATGAATGCCTCTGTCTTGTCATTTTGTCTAGGTCACTGTTTTTTTGTGTGAATGTTAGAAAGCCTGTTTTATTCCTCTTCTGAGAGTAATGGCTATATTAAGAAGAGGTCCTATACCTTCTTCACCTTGGTGCTTCAGGAGGTGATTCAGAGTGTGCACTCTATTGTTGTGTTTTGACTGCTCTTTTCCTCAGACTAGTCCTCCACAGAATTTCTCCTTGCCTGGTGTGGGGGCTGTTTGGACCCTGTCCAGTGTGTGGCAAGTTTGAACTAGATGTGTTTTGGTCTGCTTGTTAAAAAGAGCTAGATCCTATTTCCGCCTAGATGTGAAGCTTTGCAGCAGTCTATGATAAGTAGACCTGATCCATGTGAGGGGTTTGTGCTGGTCTTCTGGGGGAGGGGTCTGCTGCACTGATTCTCAGGCCGACTTGCCCTAGTGAAGGCGCATCTGCAGGGTGCAGGGGGGCAGGGCTTGCTGTAAGTGGCTCCAGCCTCCACTGGGGAACACAGTGTTGCTTACTGAATTTGATCAGTACTGATGAGTGGGGGAAAAATGGAGTCGCCCCACTCTTGTCCGTGGTCAGGTTAGTTTGCACATGCCACTCTTCAGGAAGCCCTCACTGAAAAGAGAACAGTCTCCCCTCTTGTATCTCCATCTTCTGTCAGATCTCTGCTTTCACTTTGTCTGTGTCCCAGCTGTCTGCTTGCCTGCCTGCCAGGTGTCACAGTACTCCTGTGTTTTATCTTAGGCAGGAGGCTGGGTTTCAAAATTCCAAATTTTAACATTCAGGCACAGCAATGACCCACGCTGGTCCTCTTGGAGAACATCTCACCACACTCTGGCTGGTGCCAGTTTGTCCCAGAAGAGCTATTACACAACTGCACAGAGGTTCAGAGTTTACGGTATAGTGCAGCAAAAAGCAAGCACCAAGGTTTGTTGCCCTCAACATGTGTCTCTGTTCCTATGGTAGTGACCAAGGCAAAATGTTGGTGCCCACCATCTCTTTTGGCCCTGGGGAGGTTGTGCCACCCCTTCCAAATACACTCCAATAATTGAAACTGTTGCTGTGTGAACCATGGGATCTTCAGACCACACTGCTCACTCCTGGGACTCTGCTCTTCTTCCACACAGGAATACCACTAAGTCACCAGGTATTACCCCGTTGATGGTGTGGACTTCTAAAACTTCAGACTTTGAGCTCTGCTGCTTATAAAAACTTGTGGTGGACAGCCCCTCTCCTTTTCCCAGTCAGTGGCTTTGGGGAAGAGTTTTCCTTATGCATCCCTTGAGACCTGCTTTCACTCTTTCTCTCCCCCTCCTCTCTCTGTGATCAGGGCTCCCTCTCCTCCACAGCACATGCAATTCTTTTTTCCTTCTAATCAACTCTCCACAGCTCCTACCTTCCATGATGTGGCCATTTTTCTTACTCTAGATGTGCAGTTTGTTCCCTCACTCCTCAGATTGATTTCTTGGGTGTTCAGAATGATTTGAAATTTATCTAGATGTTTTCAAGAGATGAGTCAGGCTTAAGTTCCTCCTACTTCTCTGCCATCTTAACTCCTCTCCCATCCTTAATATATTCTTGATGATTTGTTTGAAACCTATTTTTTTCATATTGTCCTCGGTTCTTTTTATATTGCAATTATGCCAGCCTTTAAAAACGTGTGAGAAGTGTACTCTTTTTATTTTGTCTTAGAGGTTTTATATAAAATATTACTTTGTGGGAAAGTAATATTATGTGTTACTATGTATTCAAAAATGAACTATTTGTATAATAGCTTTTATTTGAATTCAAATTTTTATCAGGTAATAGGTTTACATGTTTCAAATATCTAAATAATATAACAAGATACTCATTGGGAAGCTCATTCAGATTCCACTTCCCCTCTATTTTAAAAATATATATTCATTTTTTTCTTAATGCCCAGAGTTTCTCTATGCAAGTATATATGCCCTAAATATTTTTATACTTATTTTCCTCCTTTCTTCCTCCCAAAGATGCATACTTTATATACTCTTTGGTTTCTCATAAGCTTTGTTGGTTATAATTTGTACATAGGAAGCTGTATTAATTTAAAGTGTTCAATATGATATGAATTGAAATTGGAACACACTAATTAAACTACTACAGCAGTCAAGATACAGAATATTTCCATTGCTCCCTAAAGATTTTTCATACCTTAATGCAGTATATCCCTTTCTTGATCTCTGGATCTAGAAAATCATTAATCTATTCTGTGTCACTATATATCAGTTACATTTTCTAGAATTTTATATAAATGGAATTATATAGCAACACCCTTTTATGACTGGCTTCTTTGTGTTAGCATAATAACTTTCAGATTCACCAGTATCAGTAGTCCATTCTTTTTTATTGTTGACATTTTCCATGATATGGATATACCAGGTTGTCTGCTAATTCTCCTGTTATGATTATATACATTGTTTCTGGGTTTAGCCCATTATGAATGAAACGGCTATGAACAATTGTATATGCATCTTCAGTTGGACACATTTTCTCATTTCCTTTGGATAAATACTTAGGAGTTGATTGTCTAGGTCATATGGTAGGTAGATATTTAATTTTTAAAGAAATTGTCAAGAAGTTTCCCAAAGTCATTCTGTCTGTCCACATTCCCACCAACAATAATTGACAGTTCTAATGACCCTACATGTTTACCAACTTTGATATTGCATTTTTTATAGCCATACTAATTGTTACTCACTGCTACCAAACTGTGATTTGATTTTATTTTAATTTTATTTTATTATGTTATGTTAGTCACCATACAGTACATCATTAGTTTTTGATGTAGTGTTCCATGATCCATTGTTTGCATATAACCCCCAGAGCTCCATGCAATATGTGCCCTCCTTAATACCCATCACTGGGCTAACCCATTCCCCCACCCCCCTCCCCTCTAAAACCCTCAGTTTGTTTCTCAGTGTCCATAGTCTCTCATGGTTTGTCTCCCCCTCCGATTCCCCCCCTTCATTTTCCCTTCCTTCTCCTAATGTCCTCCATGCTATTCCTTATGTTCCACAAATAAATGAAACCATATGATAATTAACTTTATCTGCTTAACTTATTTCACTTAGCATAATCTCCTCCAGTCCCATCCATGTTGATGTGGAAGTTGGGTATTCATCCTTTCTGATGGCTGAGTAATATTCCATTGTATATATGAACCACATCTTCTTCATCCATTTGTCTGTTGAAGGACATCTCAGCTCCTTCCACAGTTTGGCTATTGCAGACATTGCTGCTATGAACATTGGGGTGCATATGGCCCTTCTTTTCACTACATCTGTGTCTTTGGGGTAAATACCCAGTAGTGCAATTGCTGGGTCATAGGGTATCTCAGAAGTCCTAGCAACAGGAATCAGACAACAAAAAGAAATAAAAGGTATTCAAATTGGCAAAGAAGAAGTCAAACTCTCTCTTTTCGCAGACGACATGATACTTTATGTGGAAAACCCAAAAGACTCCACCCTCAAATTACTAGATGTCATACAGCAATTCACTAATGTGGCAGGATACAAAATCAATGCACAGAAATCAGTTGCTTTCTTATACACTAACAACACAACTGTAGAAAGAGAAATTAGAGAAACGATTCCATTTACAATAGCACCAAAAACCATAAGATACCTCAGAATAAACCTAACCAAAGAGGTAAAGGATCTATACTCTAGGAACTACAGAACACTCATGAAAGAAATTGAAGACACAAAAAGATGGAAAAACATTCCATGCTCATGGATCAGAAGAACAAACATTGTTAAAATGTCCATGCTGCCCAGAGCAATCTATACCTTCAATGCCATCCTGATCAAAATTCCAATGACATTTTTCAAAGTGCTGAAACAAACAACCCTAAAATTTGTATGGAATCAGAAAAGACCCCGAATCACCAAGGAAATGTGGAAAAAGAAAAACAAAGCTGGGGACATCACGTTGCCTGATTTCAAGCTATATTACAAATCTGTGATCACCAAGACAGCATGGTGTTGGCACAAAAACAGATATATAGACCAATGGAACAGAATAGAGAGCCCAGATATGGACCCTCAACTGTATGGTCAACTAATCTTCGACAAAGCAGGAAAAAATATCCAATGGAAAAAAGATAGTCTCTTCAGTAAATGGTGCTGAGAAAATTGGACAGCTATATACAGAAGAATGAAACTCGATCATTCTCTAACACCATACACAAAGATAAACTCAAAATGGATGAAAGACCTCAATGTGAGACAGGAATCCATCCAAATCCTAGTGGAGAACATAAGTAGTAACCTCTTTGATACTGGCCACAACATCTTCTTTCAAGACACGTCCCCAAAGGCAAGGGAAACAAAAGCCAAAATGAACTTTTGGGACTTCATCAAGATAAGCTTCTGCACAGCAAAGGAAACAGTCAACAAAACAAAGAGACAACCCATGGAAAGGGAGAAGATTTTTGCAAATGACACTACAGACAAAGGGCTGACATCCAAGGTCTATAAAGAACTTCTCAAACTCAACACCCAAATAACAAATAATCAAGTCAAAAAATGGGCAGAAGACATGAACAGACACTTATCCAAAGAAGACATACAAATGGCTAACAGACACATGAAAAAATGTTCATCATCATTAGCCATCAGGGAAATTCAAATCAAAACCACAATGAGATACCACCTTACACCAGTTAGAATGGCAAAAATTGACAAGGCAAGAAACAACGAATGTTGGAGAGGTTGTGGAGAAAGGGGAACCCTCTTACACTGTTGGTGGGAATGCAAGTTGGTACAGCCACTTTGGAAAAAGTGTGGAGGTTCCTCAAAAAATTAAAAATAGAGCTACCTTATGACACACTGTGATTTTAAATTGCTCTGGTGACCAATAATGTGAAAAATCTCTTTCTGTGTTTGTTATCCACATATATTTTTTTTCTGAGCAGTTTCTCTTCAAATATGTCATTAAATTCTTATCGGTTATTTGGCTTCTTATTAAATTGTAAAAGTTGTATGTATATTTTGGACACAAGCCCTGTCAAATATTTTACAAATATTTTACAAATATCTTCCCTCCTGGGGTGCCTGGGTGGCTCAGTTGGTTAAACATCCAACTCTTGATTTTAGTTCAGGTCAAAATCTCAGGGTCCTGGGATCGAGCCCTGTGTCAGGCTCCACACTCAGCAAGCAGTCTGCTTGAGATTCTCTCTTTCCCTATCCCTTTGCCCCTCCCCACTCCTCTCTCTCTGAAATATAAATAAATCTTTAAAAAAACACAAATATTTTCCCTCCTTTTCTTTCCTTGTGTCTTTTGAAGAGCAAGATGTTAAACTCTGTTAAGGACCAATTTATAAATTTTTGAAGAGTCATGATTTTCCTGGCCTATCTAAGAAATATTTGCCTAATCCAGTCATGAATAGGTTTTCCTATGAACTTTTGTGACAATTTAGAACTTTTTATACTTATATTTGTGTCTCTGATTCATTTTGAGTTAATTTTCTTATGTTATCAATTGTCACTAATTATTTTTTCTATATAAATATCAAGATGTTCCAATGCCATTCATTGAAAACTGTCTTTTCTCCCCTTGAATGACTTTGGCACTTTTGTTACAAATAAATTTATAGGTGAATTTGTTTCTGTATTTTCCATTCTGTTCCATTGGTCTATATATCTATCCTAACTTTAACAATTAGTGTAATTACAAATAATAAAAAAATTAACTCTTCAAATTTTTCTTCATTAATATAGTTAATATAATTTTGATTAGGCTAGGTGCTTGGTATCAATTTGCTATTTTTTCTTTTAAAAATGTTTTTAATTGTATATATTTAATGTATGACTTAATGATTTGATAAATGTATACATTGTGAAATAATCACTGTAATTGAGCTATTTAATATACACGTCACTTCATATAGCTTTCATTTTTTATGGTAATAACACTTCAGATATACCCTCACCAAATCTCAAGTATATAGTACAATATTGTTACCTATAATTACCATAATGTACATTAGATTTCCAGAACTTACCTATCTTGCATAACCAAAATTTTGTTACCCTTTGACCACCATCTCCCATTTCTCTATCCTCCCAGATTCTGGTAACCACCATTTTATTCTATCCTTCTATGAGCTTGACCATTTTAGATTCCACATATAAGTGAGATCATGTAGTATTTACCTTTCAGTCTCTGGTTTATTTCAGCTACTATAATGTCTTTCAAGTCCATCAAAATTGCTTCAAGTGGCAGGATTTCTTTCTTTTTTTACACTGAGTAATATTCTATTTATTTATATATTACATTCTCTTTATCCATTTATTGATCAATGGCCATTTTGGTTATTTCCATATCTTAGGTATTGTGATTGATGCTACAGTGAACACAGAAGTACAGGTATCTTTTCAAGGTTCTGATTTTAATTCCCTTGGATAAATAAATTGAAGTGGAATTGCTTGGTTTTATAATAGTTCTATGTATAGTTTTTGAGAAGACTTTATACTGTTTTTTATAACAGCTGTACCAATTTACATTACACCAACAATTTATAAGGGTTTTCTTTTTTTTCACATCCTTGACAACACTTCATATCTTTTTTTTTTTTTAAATAATAGCCATCTAAGAGTTTAAGATGGTGTCTCCTTGTGGTTTCAATTTGTATTTCCCTAGGGAGCAAGATGGCGGAGGAGTAGGAGACCTGGATTTCGTCTCCTCTCAGGAATTCAGCTGGATAGGGATCAAACGATTCTGAACACCCACAAACTCAACAGGAGATCAAAGAAAGAAGAGCAACAACTCTCTCATCAGAAAAGCGACCACTTTCTGGAAGGTAGGACGTGCGGAGAAGTGAATCCGAGGCGATATTCGGGAGGATAGACGGCGGGGGAGGGGCCTCCATCGGCCGCTTCTGGCAAGTGATAGAGCTGCGGAGCACAAAATCGGAACTTTTAAAAGTCTGCTCCGCTGAGGGACATCACTCTGGTGGCTAAACGGGGGTGGAACCCTCTGGGACAGTGTGGTCTCAGGACCCTCGGGGTCACAGAAAGACCGGGGGTGCCTGAGTGTGGCAGAGCTCCCAGGTAATGGAGCAGGGAAGCCGGCTATAGAGGCGTAGCCCAGGCGTAGGTTCTCAGCTCGGGGTTGCCATAAACCATGATCCGCGGCACAGTCGGGCCACTGTTCCTCCAGCAGGGACCCAACAAGCGGCAGATCCGGGGAGACTCACCTTCCTCCCCCGGGAGGAGCCACGCGGGAGTGCACTGCAGGGATCTGCTGGGTTTGGAGACTCCACCCGGGGTCGAGTGCCAGAGAGAGAAACACGCGGTCATAGGCCAGGTGAGCACGGAGTGCAGCCAGAGACCGGGGAGACGGGAGTGACTGACGGCTTTTCTCTGGGGGCTCACTGAGAAGCAGGGCCCTGAGTTCTCGGCTCCTCCGGGGCGGAGATTGGGAGGCCGCCATTTTCACTCTCCGCCTCCAAAGCTGTACGGAAAGCTCGCAGGGAACAAAAGCTCCGGAGAGCAAACCCGAGCAGATTACTTAGCCGGGAGGGGGCAAGGGCGGGGCAATTCCACCTCCGGCAAAGACATTTGGAAACCACGGCAACAGGACCCTCCCCAGAAGATCAGCGAGAACAGCCAACCAAGACCAAGTTTACTGATCAATGAGAACGGCAGAACTCCAGCGCTAGGGGAATACTGCACCTAGAATTCATGGCTTTTTTACCACAATTCTTTAGTCTTTCAAAGTTAATTTTTTTTAACTGTCTTTTTTCTTTTTCTTTTTCTTTTTTTGATTTTTTCTTTTTCCCTTTTTCAACCAACATATTATCAATCCCTTTTTTTTAATTTTATTTTTCATTTTTAGAGTCATATTCTATCCCTTCATAGTAGTTACCTGTATTTTTGACATATATATAAGTTGTTCTCTCTTTAAAATTTTGAGATAGTTTCTTCTAACAGATTAAAATATACCCTAAATTTCTAGTATATGGTGTTTTCTATTCCCCTGCCTGATCACATTCTCTCCCTTTTTTTTTTCTTTTTTCTTTTTTTAAATCCTCTTCTTTCTTTTTTCAAACAACTTCTTATCAATTCCTTTTATAAAATTTTTTATAATTTCCATCTTTACAGTCATATTCCATCCCTTCATCATATCAACCCTATTTTTGTATGTATATAAGTTTTTCTTTCTTTAAAATTTTGGGAGGCACTTTCTCCTAAAAGACCAAAATACACCCCAAATCGAGTGTGTGGCACTGATCTATATACCAGCCTGATCATATTTGATCACATTCTGGTTTTTTGTTGTTGTTGTTGTTTTGTTTTGTTTGTTTTTGTTTTTATCTTTATCTTTTTCTTTTTTTCTTTTTCTTTTTTCTCTCTTTCCTTTTCTTTTCCCACTGCTTCAGGCCTTTTCTGATTTGTTTAGAGTATATTTTCTGGGGATGTTGTTACTCTGCTAGCATTTTGTTCTCTCATTCATCTAATCTCCTCTGCCCAAAATGACAAGATGGAAAAAATCACCTCAACAAAAAGAACAAGAGGTAGTACCGATGGCCAGGGACCTACTCAATATGGACATTAGTACGATGTCAGATCTAGAGTTCAGAATCATCACTTTAAAGATACTAGCTGGGCTTGAAAAAAATATGGAAGTTATTAGAGAAACCCTTTCTGGAGAAGTAAAAGAACTAAAATCCAACCAAGTCGAAATCAAAAAGGCTATTAATGAGGTGCAATCAAAAATGGGGGCACTAACTGCTAGAATAAATGAGGCAGAAGAGAGAATCAGTAATATAGAAGATGAAATGATGGAAAATAAAGAAGCAGAAAAAAGAGAGATAAACAACTACTAGATCACGAGGGCAGAATTCGATAGATAAGCGATACCATAAGACGAAACAACATTAGAATAATTGGGATCCCAGAAGAAGAAGAAAGAGAGAGAGGGGCAGAAGGTATAATGGAGCAAATTATAGCAGAGAACTTCCCTAATTTGGGGAAGGAAACAGGCATCAAAATCCAGGAAGCACAGAGAACCCCTCTCAAAATCAATAAAAATAGGTCAACACCCCGACATCTAATAGTAAAACTTATGAATCTCATAGACAAAGAGAAAATCCTGAAAGCAGCTCGGGAGAAGAGATATGTAACCTACAAGGGTAGAAACATTAGATTGGCAACAGACCTATCCACAGAGACCTGGCAGGCCAGAAAGGACTGGCAGGATATATTCAGAGCACTAAATGAGAAAAATATGCAGCCAAGAATACTCTATCCAGCTAGGCTGTCATTGAAAATTGAAGGAGAGATAAAAAGCTTCCAGGACAAACAAAAACTAAAGGAATTTGCAAACACAACACCAGCCCTACAGGAAATCTTGAAAGGGGTCCTCTAAGCAAAGAGAGAACCTAAAAGCAACATAGACCAGAAAGGAACACAGACAATATACGGTAACAGTCACCTTACAGGCAATACAATGGCACTAAATTCCTATCTTTCAATAGTTACCCTGAATGTAAATGGGCTCAATGCCCCAATCAAAAGACACAGGCTATCAGAATGGATTAAAAACAAGACCCATCGATATGCTGTCTGCAAGAGACTCATTTTAGACCCAAAGACACCCCCAGATTGAAAGTGAGGGGGTGGAAAACCATTTACCATGCTAATGGACACCAAAAGAAAGCTGGGGTGGCAATCCTGATATCAGACAAATTAGATTTTAAACCAAAGACTGTAATAAGAGATGAGGAAGGACATTATATCCAACGAAAGGATCTATCCAACAAGAAGATCTAACCATTGTAAATATCTATGCCCCTAACATGGGAGCAGCCAATTATATAAGGCAATTAATAACAAAAGCAAAGAAACACATCAACAACAATACAATAATAGTGGGGGACTTTAACACCCCCCTCACTGAAATGGACAGATCGTCTAAGCAAAAGATCAACAAGGAAATAAAGACTTTCAATGACACACTGGACCAAATGGACTTCACAGACATATTCAGAACATTCCACCCCAAAGCAACGGAATACACATTCTTCTCTAGTGCCCATGGAACATTCTCCAGAATCGATCACATCCTAGGTCACAAATCAGGTCTCAACCGGTACCAAAAGATTGGGATCATTTCCTGCCTATTTTCAGACCACAATGCTTTAAAACTAGAACTCAATCACAAGAGGAAAGTTGGAAAGAGCTCAAATACATGGAGGCTAAAGAGCATCCTACTGAAGAATGAATGGGTCAACCAGGAAATTAAAGAAGAATTAAAAAAATACATGGAAACCAATGAAAATGAAAACACAACTATTCAAAATCTTTGGGATGCAGCAAAGGCAGTCCTAAGAGGAAAGTATATAGCAATACAAGCCTTTCTCAAGAAACAAGAAAGGTCTCAAGTACACAACCTAACCCTACACCTAAAGGAGCTGGAGAAAGAACAGCAAATAAAGCCTCAACCCAGCAGGAGAAGCGAAATAATAAAGATGAGAGCAGAAATCAATGAAATACAAACTAAAAGAACAGTAGAACACATCAATGAAACTAGGAGCTGGTTCTTTGAAAGAATTAACAAGATTGATAAACCCCTGGGCAGACTTATCAAAAAGAAAAGAGAAATGACCCAAATCAACAAAATCATGAATGAAAGAGGAGAGATCACAACCAACACCAAAGAAATACAAACAATTCTAAGAACATATTATGAGCAACTCTATGCCAGCAAATTAGATAACCTGGAAGAAATGGATGCATTCCTAGAGATGTATCAACTACCAAAACTGAACCAGGAAGAAATAGAAAACCTGAACAGACCTATAACCACTAAGGAAATTGAAGCAGTCATCAAAAATCTCCCAACAAACAAAAGCCCAGGGCCAGATGGCTTCCCAGGGGAATTCTACCAAACATTTCAAGAAGAATTAATACCTATTCTTCTGAAACTGTTCCAAAAAATAGAAATGGAAGGAAAACTTCCAAACTCATTTTATGAGGCCAGCATTACCTTGATCCCAAAACCAGACAAAGACCCCATCAAAAAGGAGAATTACAGACCAATATCCCTGATGAACATGGATGCAAAAATTCTCACCAAAATACTAGCCAATAGGATCCAACAGTACATTAAAAGGATTATTCACCACGACCAAGTGGGATTTATCCCTGGGCTGCAAGGTTGGTTCAACATCCGCAAATCAATCAATGTGATACAATACATTAACAAAAGAAAGAACAAGAATCATATGATCCTCTCAAT
Source organism: Neomonachus schauinslandi (assembly GCF_002201575.2). Taxonomy (NCBI): domain Eukaryota; kingdom Metazoa; phylum Chordata; class Mammalia; order Carnivora; family Phocidae; genus Neomonachus; species Neomonachus schauinslandi. The sequence goes on from NC_058410.1 coordinate 117,031,330, forward strand.
CGATTCAGAAAAAGCAATTTGACAAAGTACAGCATCCTTTCTTGATCAAAACTCTTCAGAGTATAGGCATAGAGGGTACATACCTCAATATCATAAAAGCCATCTATGAAAAACCCACAGCGAATATTATTCTCAATGGGGAAAAACTGAGAGCTTTCCCCCTAAGGTCAGGAACGCGGCAGGGATGTCCACTATCACCACTGCTATTCAACATAGTATTGGAAGTCCTAGCCACAGCAATCAGACAACAAAAAGAAATCAAAGGCATCCAAATTGGCAAGGAAGAAGTCAAACTCTCACTCTTTGCAGATGATATGATACTTTATGTGGAAAACCCCAAAGACCCCACCCCAAAACTGCTAGAACTCATACAGGAATTCAGTAAAGTGGCAGGATAGAAAATCAATGCACAGAAGTCAGTGGCATTCCTATACACCAACAAGACAGAAGAAAGAGAAATTAAGGAGTCGATCCCATTTACAATTGCACCCAAAACCATAAGATACCTAGGAATAAATCTAACCAAAGAGATAAAGGATCTGTACTCAGAAAAGTATAAAATACTCATGAAAGAAATTGAGGAAGACACAAAGAAATGGAAAAACGTTCCATGCTCATGGATTGGAAGAACAAATATTGTGAAGATGTCAATGCTACCTAGAGCAATCTACACATTCAATGCAATGCCCATCAAAATACCATCCACTTTTTTCAAAGAAATGGAACAAATAATCCTAAAATTCCTATGGAACCAGAAAAGACCCCGAATAGCCAGAGGAATGTTGAAAAAGAAAAGCAAAGCCGGCGGCATCACAATTCCGGACTTCCAGCTCTATTACAAAGCTGTCATCATCAAGACAGTATGGTACTGGCACAAAAACAGACACATAGATCAATGGAACAAAATAGAGAGCCCAGAAATGGACCCTCAACTCTATGGTCAACTCATCTTTGACAAAGCAGGAAAGAATGTCCAATGGGACAAAGACAGTCTCTTCAACAAATGGGGTTGGGAAAATTGGATAGCCACATGCAGAAGAATGAAACTGGACCATTTCCTTACACCACACACAAAAATAGACTCCAAATGGTTGAAAGACCTCAATGTGAGACAGGAGTCCATCAAAATCCTAAAGGAGAACACAGGCAGCAACCTCTTTGACCTCAGTCGAAGCAACTTCTTCCTAGAAACATCACCAAAGGCAAGGGAAGCAAGGGCAAAAATGAACTATTGGGACTTCATCAAGATAAAAAGCTTTTGCAAAGGAAAGGAAACAGTCAACAAAACTAAAAGACAACTGACAGAGTGGGAGAAGATATTTGCAAATGACATATCAGATAAAGGGCTAGTATCCAAAATCTATAAAGAACTCATCAAACTCAACACCCAAAGAACAAAGAATCCAATCAAGAAATGGGCAGAAGACATGAACAGACATTTTTCCAAAGAAGACATCCAAATGGCCAACAGACACCTGAAAAAGTGCTCAACATTGCTCGGCATCAGGGAAATCCAAATCAAAACCTCAATGAGATACCACCTCACACCAGTCAGAATGGCTAAAATTAACAAGTCAGGAAACGACAGATGTTGGCGGGGATGCGGAGAAAGGGGAACCCTCCTACACTGTTGGTGGGAATGCAAGCTGGTGCAGCCACTCTGGAAAACAGTATGGAGGTTCCTCAAAAAGTTGAAAATAGAACTACCATATGATCCAGCAATTGCATTACTGGGTATTTACCCCAAAGATACAAAAGTAGGGATCCGAAGGGGTACGTGCACCCCGATGTTTATAGCAGTAATGTCCACAATAGCCAAACTGTGGAAAGAGCCAAGATGTCCATCGACAGATGAACGGATAAAGAAGATGTGGTATATATATACAATGGAATATTATGCAGCCATCAAAAGGAATGAGATCTTGCCATTTGCAACGACGTGGATGGAACTGGAGGGTATTATGTTGAGTGAAATAAGTCAAACAGAGAAAGACATGTATCATATGATCTCACTGATAGGAGGAATTCTTTTTTTTTTTTTAAAGATTTTATTTATTTATTTGAGAGAGAGAATGAGATAGAGAGAGCATGAGAGGGGGGAGGGTCAGAGGGAGAAGCAGACTCCCTGCTGAGCAGGGAGCCCGATGCAGGACTCAGTCCCGGAACTCCAGGATCATGACCTGAGCTGAAGGCAGTCCCTTAACCAACTGAGCCACCCAGGCGCCCAATATGAGGAATTCTTAATTGCAGGAAACAAACTGAGGGTTGCTGGAGTGGGGTGTGGGGTGGGAGGGATGGGGTGACTGGGTGATAGACACTGGGGAGGGTATGTGCTCTGGTAAGCGCTGTGAATTGTGCAAGACTGTTGAATTCCAGATCTGTACCTCTGAAACAAATAATGCAATATATGTTAAGAAAAAAAAAAGAAGAAGGTAGCGGGAGGGGAAGAATGAAGCGGGGGAAATCGGAGGGGTAGACGAAGCATGAGAGACGATGGACTCTGAAAAACAAACTGAGGGTTCTAGAGGGGAGGAGGGTGGGAGGATGGGTTAGGCTGGTGGTGGGTATTGAGGAGGGCACATTCTGCATGGAGCACTGGGTGTTATGCACAAACAATGAATCATGGAACACTTCATCTAAAACTAATGATGTAATGTATGGGGATTAACATAAGAATAAAAAAAATTAAAACAATTTGTATTTCCCTAAAGATCAGTGATTCTCAGCACCTTTTTATGTACTTGTTGGCCATTTGTATGTCTTTTCATGTCCTTGCCCATTTTTAATCAAGTTGTTTTCTGCTTTTGAGTTATATGAGTTTCTTATGTATTTTGCATATTAACCCCTGAAAACATATATGGTTTGGTTTGCAAATATTTTCTCTTATCCTGTAAGTTGACTTTACAATTTTTTGATTATATCCTTTGCTGTGCAGATACTTTTTGATTTCTTTCAGTCCTAGCCATTATTGCCTTAAATAAGCTTTTAGTCCTACTTATTCATATTTATTTTTGTTGCTTTGTTTTTGTTGTCATATACAAAAAAAAAAAAATATTGCCAACAACGTTGGTGGGCTTGTTCCTGTTTTCTTCTAGAAGATTTATGATTTCAGGTCTGATGTGTGTCTTTAACCCATTTTGAGTTGATTTTTTTCATAGTGTAAGATAAAGGTCCAATCCACTCTTTTGAGTGTAGATATCCACTTTCCTAAATGCCGTTGTTGAATAGATAATCTTTTCCCTATTGTGTATTTTTTATGCCTTTGTTGGATTAGTTGATGATATATGCAAGGATTTAATTCTGGGCTGTCTGTTTTTGGTGTCACATTTTATATCTTTGTATCTGTGTATCCCTTAACTCATTATTGCAGTTACAGTTATTTTTACTACTTTTGTCTTTTAATCTTTATACTAGCTTTATAAGTATTAATCCACTACCTTTACTATATATTTACCTTTACCAATGAGATTTATATTTTCATTTGTTTGCTGGTAATTAACTAGCACCATTTCCTTAAAGTTAAAGAAGTCTTATTAAATTTTCTTTTAAGGCAGGTTTAGTCTTGATGAAGTTCTTTAGCTTTTGCTTGCTTGGAAAGCTCTTTAACTCTCCTTTAATTTTGAATGATAACTTTGCTGGATAAAGTACTCTTGGTTGAACGTTTTTTTTTTTCCTTTCAGCACCTTAAATATATCATGCCACTTTCTTCTGGCCTGCAAAGTTTCTGTTGAAAAATCTGCTGATAGAATTATGGGTATGCTCTTTTACATAAGTTGTTTTTCTCTTGGTGCTTTTAAGGTTATCTCCCTGACTTTAATTTTTGATATTTTAATTGTAGTGTCTTAGTGTGGATTTCTTTGTGTTTATTTTATTTGTCAGTATCTGGTCTTCCTGATTCTGGATGTCTGTTTCCTTCCCCAGGTTAAGGAAGTTTTCAGCCATTATTGCCTCAAATAAGTTTTCTGCCCTTTTCTCTCTCTCTTCTCCTCTGAGATACCTATAATGAAAATGTTAGTCTGCTTGATGTTGTCCCATAAGTCCCCTAACATACCTTTATTTATTTCATTCTTTTTTTCCTTCTGCTGCTCTGCTTGGGTGAGGTCTCCTGCCCTGTCTTTGAGTTCATTGATCCTCTCTTCTGCTTCATCTAGTCTGTTGTTCATTCCTTTTAGTGTATATTTCCATTCAGTTAATGTATTTTTTGGCTCTGAGACTTCTATTTGATACTTTCTTTTCTATCTTTGTTGAAGTTCTCAGTGTGTTACCCCATTCTTTTCCCAAGTCAGTGAGCATTGTGATGATCATTACTTTGAACTCATCAGGTAAATTACTTACCTTTGTTTAATTAAAGTTTTTTGTCCTGAGATTTTATCTTATTCTTTCATTTGGAACATATTCCTCTATTTCCTCCTTTTGCTTGACTTTTTGTGTCAGTTTTTACACATTAGATGAAACAATCACCTAGTCTTGAGGAGTGGCCTCACATAGGTGATGAAACTTACTGTTAAGCTCTGCCTAGATCTTGGTTGTCTTTCAAACCTTTGTGATTATCTAGAAAGTTGATTTTATTTTTAATGGCTCCCAGTAGTTAAGGGTATGCCAAGACCTGCCAGTGTTTCAAAAGGGGTGAGTGCAGTTAGCACCGAGATTTAGTCTGATTGGAATCCAGAACCTTAAGCAGCAGCTTTTAAAGTAAATACATGCAGTCCTATGGGACCACAACCAATATGCTCCACTGGGTACCAAAGCTCAGGGATCTATAGGTACCTGCTCTGTGGGAGTCACAAAAATAAGATCCCAATGACTGTATAACTGCTGTCTTAGAGCTACTGGTGTGCTGTAGCAAGGCAGAAGGAGAGCACAGAGGTGGTGTGCAGTGACCTATGTTCCCTCAGAGAACATCCAAAAGCCCCCAGATGTGTCTGAAACCAGTACTATCCCTCAGACCAAAGCTCTAGGACAAGAAAACAGGTCTCTTTCACAGAAAGACTGGGGATATGATTCAGTCTGTTGTCAGTGTAGTGCACTGGCAAGTCTGCCAAGAACTGTCTCTCCAATTGTTACAGTCCCTGGGCCCAGGAACACAACCCATCCTGGCCTTCTGAGCCAGGTGATCAAGAGGCAACCCATCGGTGGCAGCCATAAAAACTAGGCCATCAGTTGAAAAAACTGGAGCACTAGACATATTAGAAACTTCCTTCTGGGAGACACTGGCTTTCTGAAGCCCACCAGCTGGAGTGTGGCAGAGGGAGAGTGTAAAGATGGCATTCACCAAAAAATGAGGGGAAAGAAAAAGAAGAAAAAGAAAAGAAAAAAAATTAAGGTTGTACTTGGAAACCTTAGCAAGGCAGAGGAAGGGTGCAGAAGATTGTGTCTCTGGCTGGAGCATAAAGATGGCACTTGCCAGAATGGAAAAAAAGAGAGAGAGAGAGAGAAAGGGAGAGAGAGAGAGATAGTGACCATTGGTTTCAGCAAGGCAGAAAGAAAGCAGGAAGATGATGCCCTCTAGCCCCCATCCCCAGAGAGTATCCAAAAAATCCCCTGCTCATCAGACTAATGCTTTAAAATTAGCAAATGACTCCTTTTTTAAAATTTTTTCTTTTTGCATTATTTACATAAAGTCTGGGTACTTTTCAAAAGGCTGCTTCTGCATTGGGTCCTGGGGCAGGTGAGTCTGCATGCTAACCCTTCAAGATCCATTTATCAGTTCACCCCAGACACGTGGGTCTCATAAGTATGAGCCATGCTGGTCTTCAAAGCCAGATGTTTTGGGAACTGAGCTCTCGGGTGCAGGTGTTAAAAGCTGGGGTTCGCCAATGTGGGATGCAAACCCTGCACTTGTCAGAAAGAAGCTCCAGATTAGACTAACCTCCTAATTGTGAGTCATCAGTATGAGGCTTGTGTCAAGATTGTGTCTCAGCCTTTTCTACATGCTTCAGTGTGATTTCCCATTCAGTTGCCCAACATGAAGGGGTCATTCCACCAGTTTTAGTTTTTTTTCCATAAGAAATTTTTTTCATATATATCTACAGATTCAGTGTGTCCATGGGAGGAGATGAGTTTAGGGTCTTCCTACATGACATCTTGAACAGGAACCTGCATTCCAATTATCCCAATTTCTATTGAGAGAGAGAAAGAGAGAGTGAGAAAGAGAGAGACACTACTGGGATTTTGATAGGTACTGAGTTGAAACCATAAACCAGTTTGGAGAGAGGGAACACAAGCAGGGGGAGTGGGATAGGGAGAAGCAGGCTTCCCACTGAGCAGGGAGCCTGACATGGGGCTCAATCCCAGGACCAAGGGATCATGACCTGAGCCGAAAGCAGATGCTTAACAGACTGAGCCACTCAGGTGCCCCAACTATCTAGAATTTAAATAAAAATTTGAAAATAAAAATAAAAAAAACAAACAAAAACCCCCAAATTGAGTTTTATGTATATTTATTAAATAAAAAATAAATAAAAGATAAAATTACACAATATGGAAAATCACTATGCCAGTTTTTTTGAAGCCTTACTTCTAGATGTGTGTATTTTATTGCAAATTGATGACTTGAAAAAGATTACAAATTCATTGACTGCTTTGCAGTGAAAAGTAGATGTAAGAAAAGAAAAGCAAAGACAAAAAAGAAGAAAGGTGTGGTTCCTGGATGGGGATTAAAGGTCACCATGAAAGACAATCTGGCAGATTATGGTGGTTATGATGGAGGATATATACAAAAATATGAAGACTTCATGTGACATTTTATCTTCTCCTGTTGTCTTCTTTCTGTTGCCCACAATCCCTTCACCATGTAGCACAACTTCCTTTCCTTTCAGTTTTGCCAAATGCTGCAATCAGAAGTACAGTACCTTTTGTGCTGGTTATTTAACCCTTTGACACTTAGTAGCAAATGTTAGAATTAGGGAACTTGGATCTTGCTACCAAGGGGTTAAAACTGGGAACCTCAGTTGATACTAAATCATTCATCTGTTTAGATTTTCTTTCTTCATGACTCAGGCTTGTATGTTTCTAGGAACTTATTTCCTCTAAACCTAAACAGACCTATTATTAGTAAGGAGACTGAATAAGCAAACAAAAAACAAAAAACAAACAAACCCCACAAAATCCTAACAAACAAAAGCCCAGGACTAGATGGCTTTATTGGTGAATTCTAGCAGACATTCAAAGAAGAATTAATATCAGTCTTCCTCAAACCCTTCTAAAAAGTAAAAGAGTAGAGAATATTTCCAAACTCATTTTATAAGACCAATGTTAGCCTGATCTTAAAAAACCAGGCAAAGGACACCACAAGAAAAGTAAATTACAGGTCAATATCCTTGAACATAAATGCAAAAATCCTCAACAAAATATTAACAAACATAATTCAATAATACATTAGAAAGATCATTCACCATGACCACGTGGGATTTATTCCAGGCATGCAGAAATGGTTTATCATCCACAAATTAATCAACATGATACACCACATTAATAAAATGAAGGAGGAAAATCATATAATTTTGTCACCAGGTGCAGAAAGAGCATTTGACAAAATCCAACATCTATTTATGATGGAAAAAAAAAAAAAACCTTTCAACAAAATCAGTAGAGGAAATGTAACTTAATATAATAAAGATCATATACAACAAGCCATGGCTAGCATCATACTCAATGGTCAAAAGCTGAAAGCTTTTCCTCTAAAATCAGATACAAGACAACGATGTTTGTTCTCATTACTTTTTTTCAACATAGTTTTAGAAGGCTTACCAAGAGCCACTGGACAGGAAAGATAAGTAAAATTTATCCCAGCTGGAAAGAAAGGAATAAAATGGTCACTATGTGCAGATGACATCATATCTAGAAAACCCTAGACTCTACTAAAAAAAAAACAAAAAACAAAAAAAACCCTGTTAGAACCAATTAACTAATTCAGTAATGTTGTAGGATACAAAATCAACATGCAAAAATCTGTTGTACAAATAATTTACTATCAGAAAGAAATTAAGAAGACAATCCCATTTACAATTGCATCGAAAAACATACCAGGAATAAATTTAACCAAGGAAGTGAAAGACCTTTAAACTGAAAACTATAAGACACTGGTAAAAGAAATTGTAGAAGATGCAAATACATGGAAAGATATTTTGTGCTCGTAGACTGGAAGAATCAATATTTTTAAAATATTTATACTGCCCAAGTATCTATAGATGTAATGCAATCCCTATTAAAATTCTAATAGCATTTGCCTCAGAAATAAAAGAAACATTCCTGAAATTGTATGGAACCAGAAAAGGCCTTGAACAGTCAAAGCAGTATTGAGAAAGAAGAAAGCTAAAAGCAATGCACTCCCTGATTTCAAATATAAAACAGTACAGTATTTGCATAAAAACAGCCACACAGATCAATGGAATAGAATAGAGAACCAAGAAATAAATCCATCTATATGGTAAATTACTTTGAGGCAAATGAGCCAAGAATATACTATGGAGAAAGAATAGTCTCTTCAAAAAAATAGTGCTGAGAAAACTGGACAGCCATATGCAAAAGAATGAAACAGGAACACTACCTTACACCATACACACAAATTAATTCAAAATGTATTAAAGACTTTAATATAAGACTTGAAACCTTAAAACTCCCAGAAGAAAACATAAGCAGTAAGTTCTCTCACATCCATCTTGGTTTTGTTGTTGTTGTTGTTGTTGTTTGTTTGTTTGTTTAGTTTTTACCCAAAAGTAAAGGCAGAAAAAAAAAGTAAACAGGTGGGATTACATCAAGTTAAAAAGCTTCTGCATGGCAAAGCAAACAATTGAGAAAATGAAAAGATAACCTGCTGAATAAGATTAAATATTTGCAAATGGTATATCTGATAAGGAGTTAATATCCAAATTATGTAAAGAACTCATGCAACAGAAGAGCAAAAGAAAAATTGAATAAAAAATGAGCAGAGGATCTGAATAGATGCATGTGTGGTAAGAATGTAAAATGATACAGCTACTTTGGAACATAGTTTGGCAGTTTCTTACAAAGCTAAACATAGTCTTCCATACAATCCAGCAATTGTGTTCTTAGGTATTACCCAAATGAGTTGAAAAGTTATGTCTACACAAAACCTGCACATGAATGCTTGTAGCAGCTTGAAACATAACGGCCAAACACTGGAAGCAACCAACTTGCTTCAATGGGTGAATGAATAGACAGACTATGGTACATTCATACAATGAAACATTATAAAACAATACAAAGAATCTATTAGCCTTTTGCACCAATGTTCATCCGAGTTATAGACCTGAGGTTTTCCCTTCTCATGATGTCATTGTCTAGCTTTGGTATCAGGATGATGCTGACCTCATAAAATTAATTTGGAAGTGTTCCCATTCTGGTTTTTGGAAGAATTTAAGAATAATTGGCATTAATTCTTCTTTGAATGTTTGGTAGAATTCACCTGTGAAACCATATGGTTCTAGACCTTTCTTGGGTGGTTGTTAATTACTGCTTCAAACTCTTTATTAGTTTTTTAAAACGATCTATTTCTTCTTGACTTGGTCTTGAGAGGTTAATGTTTTGGGAATTTATTAATTTCTTCTGCATTATCCAATTTGTTGGCATTTAATTGTTTATAATAATTTATTATGATTATTTCTGAGGCATCTGTTTTAATGTCTCAATTTGCATTTCTGATTTTATTTGTCTTCTCTCTTTTTCCTTCATTGATCTAGTCTAACTGTTTATAAATTTTGTTTATCTTTTCAAAAAACCAATTCATTCTTTTGTTCATTTTTTTCTGTTGTTTTTGTATTATCAACGTGATTTATTTTTGCTCTGATCTTTACTATTTCCTTCCTTCTGCTAAGTTTAGGTTTAGTTTGTTCTTCTTCTATTTCCTTGAGATGTAACATTAAACTGTTTGAAATCTTTTTTAGTGTAGGTGTTTATCTCCATAAATATCCTGCTTAGTATTTCCTGAGCAGAAATGTAAAAAAAAAAAAAACCTCAATAAAATGTTAGCAAATTGAATATAATTGAACACCAAAAGCATTATTCACCATTACCAAGCGGGATTTATCCTTGGCACTCAAAGTTGTTTCAAAATACAAGAATCAGTCTATGTAATACAACACATTAATCAAATGAAATATTAAAAATAACATGATCATCTCAATAGATGAAGAAAAAAACATTTGACCAAGTTCAACATCCAATCATGATAAAAATAAAACTCCAAACAAAACAGATGTAAAAGGAATGTACCTCAACACAACAAAAGGCCGTATCTGAACAGCCCAGAGCTAACATCATAAATAACTTGGGAAAACAGAAGCCCTTTTTTTAAGACACAGTACAAGGCAAGGATATCCACTTTTACCCTTATATTTAACTTAATAATGGAAGTAATAGAAAGAGCAATTACACACGAAAAATAAATAAAAGGCATGCAGATCAGAAAGGAATAAGTAAAATTTTTTTCTGCAGATGGCACGTTCCTCCATGTAGGAAACCATAAAGACCCCACTGTGTTGTCATGAGCAGTAAGATTTCATTATTTTTTATGGCTGAGTGATATTCTATTGTGTATATATACTACATCTTTATCCATTCATTTATTCATGGACCTTTAGGTTGCTTCCATATATTGGTTATTGTAAATAACATAGCTATAAATGTAGGGGTGCATATATTTTTTTTGAATTAGTATTTTTGTTTTCTTTGGGTAAGTACCCAGGATTGTAATTACTGGATTGGAACAACATGGATGGAGTTACAGGGTATTACTCATTCATGACAACATGGATGGAATTAGAGGGTTTACGCTAAGTGAAATAAGTCAGACAGAGAAAGACAAATAACATGATTTCAATTATATATGGGCTCTAAAACAAACAAAGAAACAAAACCAAAAATAAATAGGGGACAACAAACTAACAGTTGCCAGAGAAGAAAGGGATCAGGGGGCAGTGTTGGCAAAGTACATGAAGGACATTAAGAAGTACAAATTTTCAGTTATAAAATAAGTAAGTCATGGGGATAAAAAACTAAAGCACAGGGAATACAGTAAATAATATTGTAATAACTTTGTATGGTGACAGATGTTAACTACACTTATTGTGGTGTTGTACTATGTTGCATACTTGAAACTAATATGTTATATGTCAACTATACTTTCATTAATTTTTTTAAAAGTCTCCATCAAAAACTTTTAGAACTAATAAACAAATTCATCAAATTTGTGGGATATAAAATCAACACAAAATCAGTAGTATTTATTTACACCAACAATGAAATATCCAAAAAGGAAATCAAGGGAACAATCTCATTTACAAAATCATGAAAAAGAATAAAATAATTAGGAATAAATTTAACCAGGAAGGTGAAAGATCTGTACACTGAAAATTATGAAATACTGATGAAGGAAATTTAGAAAGACACAAATAAATAGAAAGATATCCCATGTTCATAGATTGGAAGAGTTATCAATGCTAAAATGGCCACATCACCCACAATAATGTACAATTTCAATGCAATCCCTATCAAAGTATCAATGGAATTTTCATGGAAATAGAAAAAAACAATGCTAAAAATCTGATGAAACCATAAAAGATACCAAATAGCCAAAGCAATCTTGAGAAGAATAAAGTTGCAGGTATCACACTTCTTTGTTTCAAATTATGTTAATCCAAAAAGTGTGGCAATGGAATACAAGCAGACATATAGATTTATAGAATGAAATAGCCCAGAAATAAACTCATGCATATAGGGTCAACTAATTTTCAGGAAGGATGTCAAGAATACACAATAAAGAAAGGAGAATGTCTTTTAACGGTGTTGGGAAAAATATATATTCACATGAAAAATAATGAAGTTGGACCTTTACCTTACACAATACACAAAAATGAACGCAAAATGCACTAAGGAATTAAATAGAAGTCCTGAAACTATGAAAGTCATAGAAAAAAACATAGGGTAAAATCTCCTCAACAATGATCTTGCCAATAAATTTTGGATATGACACCAAAAACACAGGCAACAAAAGCAAACATAAACAAGTGGAGATATATAAAACTAAAAGGCTTCTACACAGTAAAGAAAACAATCAACAGAGTGAAGAGACAATCTATAGAATGAGGAAAAATATTTGTAAAACATGTTAAGTGGTTAATATCTGAAATATATAAGGGACTCAAATAATTCACACCTGTTAGAATGACTATTATCAAAAAGACAAACTGAGGGTTGCTGGAGTGGGGGGGGAGGGATGGGGTGGCTGGGTGATAGACATTGGGGAGGGTATGTGCTATGGTGAGTTCTGTGAACTGTGCAAGACTGTTGAATCACAAATCTGTACCTCTGAAACAAATAATGCAATATATGTTAAGAAGAAAGAAAAGAAGAAGAGGATAACAGGAGGGGAAGAATGAAGGGGGGGAAATCGGAGGGAGAAGCGAACCATGAGAGACTATGGACTCTGAAAAACAAACTGAGGGTTCTAGAGGGGAGGGGAGTGGGGGGATGGGTTGGCCTGGTGGTGGGTATTAAGGAGGGCACGTTCTGCGTGGAGCACTGGGTGTTATGCACAAACAGTGAATCATGGAACACTACATCAAAAACTAATGATGTAATGTATGGTGATTAACATAACAATAAAAATTTTTTTTAAGACAATAGATAAGTTGGTGAGGGCATACAGAAAAGGGAACTTCTGTACACTGTTGGTAGGAATATAATTAGTACAGTCATAAAACACAGGTTTCTTAAAAAATGAAAAATCAAACCACCCTATGATTAAGCAATCCCACTCTTCTGGGTTATATCCAAAGGAAATAAAATCAGTATGTTGATGAGGTAACTGCATTTCCATATTTATTACAGCATTATCCACATTAGCCAGGTTATGGAATGTCCATCAAAGGATAAGTGAATAAAGAAAATATTATATATACATATATGCACATATATACATACACACAAACACACACACATACACATGCACAATGGAATAGTATTAAGCCTTAACAAAAGAAAGAAAATCCTGCCATTTGCAACATGTTTGAACCTGAAGGGCATTATGCTGAATGAAATAAGCAAGAAAGAGAAAGACTAACGCTATATGGTATCACTCACATATTGAATCTGAAAAAAAAAAAGTGAATTTATAGAAATACAACAGAATGACAGTTGCCAGGGGCTGGAAAGTGAGGGAAATGGGGAGATGTGAGCCAAAGAATATGAGTTATCAGATATAAGATAAGTAAGTTCTGAAGATCTAATGTACACTGTGGGAAACTATGGTAAATAATACTATATTGTATACTTGAAATTTGCTAACAGAGCAAATCATAAGAATTCTCACTAATAAATAAATAAATACCAATAACTATATGAAATGATGGATGTATTAATTTAACTTTATCATGATAATTATTTCACAATGTGTACATTTGTCAAATCAACATATTTTACACTTCAAATACATACAATTTTATTTGTCAATTATACCTCAATAAAGCTGAAAAAAGGGGGAAAAAAATTGGATACAATTACACACCTGTTGGATTGTCTAAAACAATTTCTTTAAAAGCTGGAAATAACAAATGCTGGTAAGGATGTGGAACAAGAATTCCTGTTCATTGATTGTGGGAATGAAAAATAGTATAGTATCTTTGGAAATCAGAATTACCAATGAATGATTCAATTATACAAAATGAAATAGTGAAGAAAGGAGCTGACATAAATTTATTTATTGGCATAAATATCTTCATAACATACATTTATTATGACTTTAATATGTATAGAATTTATAGTGATATCAAATCCTGGTATTTGCAATTTCTGATCTTTTTTTTCTGATCTTTTAAACTAGAGATCTGTTGGTATTATTGAAATAATATTGATTTAGTCAAAAAACAAACCGTGGATCCTTTTACTTTTTCTATGATATATCTGTTTTCAATTTAATTGCTTTCTGCTCTGATCTTCATTATTTACTTTCTTTTACTTTTGAAGAGTTTAACTCTTAAGTTTTAGTTTCTTAAATGTAGAAGATAAGGTCTTCAACTTGAGACTTTCCTGCTCTCTCTCTTTTTTTTTAAGATTTTATTTATTTGACAGAGAGAGACACAGTGAGAGAGGGAACACAAGCAAGGGGAGTGGGAGAGGGAGAAGCAGGCCTCCTGCTGAGCAGGGAGCCCAATTCAGGGCTCGATCCCAGGACCCTGGGATCATGACCTGGGCTGCAGGCAGACACTTAACGACTGAACCACCCAGGCGCCCCCCTGCCCTTTTAATATAGGTATTTTAGTGCTATAATTTTGCCTCTGAATACTACATTAGCTATATACCATAAATTTTAATATGCTGTATTTTCATTTTCATTCATTAAAATTATGTTTTTTGTTTTTGTTTTGAGAGAGAGTGCATGTAAGTAGCAGGGAGGGGTGAAGGGAGAGGGAGAAAGAGAATCTTAAGCAGACTCCATATCCAGCACAGAGCCCAAGGTGGGACTCCATCTCATGATCCTGAGATCATGACCTGAGCTGAAATCCAGAGTTTGTAGCTTAATTGACTGAGCCATCCAGGTGCCCCTATAATTATGTTTGATGTCACTTTTGATCTCTTCTTTGGGTCATGGGTTTTTAAAAATGTAGCATTTCATTTTCACATATAGAGAGATAATAAAAAAAAGTTACTGACCTCAAATTTGATTAGGTTGTGGTCAGAGAACACACTAATTCTGCTATTTAAAACTTATTTGAACTCTGTTATGTACATGTTTATGATTCATCTTAATGTTCTAAGTACACTCTTTGGTTTTGTTATTTTATTGTTGTTGCTGTTGCATACAGTGTTTTATAGATGTCTATTATTTCAAATTTGTTGATAATGTTAAGATCTTTTAAATTCTTACTACTTTTCTTTTTACTTGCCACATCAGTTGAAGAGAGAAAAGTATTGAACTATTTGGCTATAATTGGGGATTTGTCTAATTCTCTTATTTGGTCAGTTTCTTCTAGTATTTTGAAAGTGTGTTATTAGGTATAAATAGATTTAGAATTGTTATATCTTCTGCAGATATTGATCCTTTATCACCATGAAATCTCTCTTTTTTCTCTTGTAATATTTCTTCTTCTGAAAACAGTTTTGTCTAATATTAATATAGCAATGTTAATATTCATCATAATGCCATGTAAAAATCCATCACATATACTATTGTCTTCATAATGTTTTTGCCTCATTTCTTTTTATTTAAATGTATTCCTTGTAGAAAGCATACAGTTGCTTACTTCTATATAAAATATGATAAATTCTACCTTTTCACTGATGTGTTTAGACAATTTACAGTTAATATAATTAGTGATATAATTAGACTTCAATTTATAATCTAATAATTTGTTAACTCTTTGTTCTGTATGTCTTGGTTAATTGTTCCATTTTTTCTTCCTCTTTTTGGATTGAATATTTTTACTATTAAATTTTATCCTTATATTGAATTTTTAGTTCTACTCCTTTAATTTTGTAGTAGTTGCTCTAGAGTTTGCAAATACATCTTTAACTTTTCACTGTCTACCTTCAAACAATATATTCCACCTCACATATAATGTAAGAAACTTAGAGCAGTACAATCTCAATTTTCCTGATCTCCTTTGTGCTATTGTATGCATACATTTCATCTGTATATATGTTCTAGACCCCACAATACGTTTTTTTTTTGTTTTTTTTTTTTTTTTTTTTTTTGTTTTTTTTTTAAGATTTTATTTATTTATTCATGACAGACAGAGAGAGAGAGAGAGAGAGAGAGGCAGAGGGAGAAGCAGGCTCCCGAGGAGCAGGGAGCCTGATGCGGGACTCGATCCCAGGACCCTGAGATCATGACCTGAGCCCAAGGCAGACGCTTAACCATCTGAGCCACCCAGGTGCCCCCCCCACAATACGTTTTTTAAGCAAATTTATTTTTGGGGGGTGCATGGGTGGTTCAGTTGGTTGAGCATCTGCCTTTGGCTCAGGTCATGATCTCAGGGTCCTGGGATCAAGCCCCACATCAGTCTCCCTGCTTGGTAGAGAGCCTGCTTCTCCCTCTCCCTCTGCTGCTCGCCCTGTTTGTGCTCTCTCTCTCTCTCTCTGTCAAATAAATAAATAAAATCTTAAAAAATATAAAAGTAATAGAAATAAATAAATATATTTTTTAAAAAATTGAATAATGGGAAATTGTCTATTATTCACATATTTATGACTTCTAGTGCTCTTTGTTGCTTTCTGTAGATTTAGTTTTCTACCTGGTATAATTTTGCTTCCACCTGAAAATATTCCTGTAACATTTATTATTTTTATTCTTTTTTATTTTTTACAGGTCTTTATGTAGATGGGTGTTTTCATTTCTCTTCAGAAATATCTAAGTAGAGTGTATAGATTATATGGCCAACTTTATTTATTTATTTTTATTTTTTTATTAAGTTCAATTAGCCAACATACAGTACATCATTAGTTTTTGATGTAGTGTTCAATGATTCATTAGTTGCATATACCACACATTGTTCATCACCACACATGCCCTCCTTAATACCCATCACCCAGTTGCCCCATCCACCCCCCACCTTCTGTAACCCTCAGTTTGGTTCCCAGATTCCAAAGTCTCTCATGGTTTGTTTCCCTCTCTGATTTCTTCCCATTCAGTTTTCCCTCCCTTCCCTTCTGGTCCTCTGCACTATTCCTATGTTCCACATATGAGTGAAACCATATGATAATTGTCTTTCTCTGCTTGACTTATTTCACTTAGCATAATCCCCTCCAGTTCTATCCATGTCAATGCAAATGGTAGGTATTCATCCTTTCTGTTGGCTGAGTAATATTCCACTGTATATATGAACCACATTTTCTTAATCCATTCATCTGTTGAAGGACATCTCAGCTCCTTCCACAGTTTGGCTATCGTGGACATTGCTGCTATGAACATTGGGGTGCAGGTGTCCCTTCTTTTCACTACATCTGTATCTTTGGGGTAAATACCTAGTAGTGCAATTGCTGGGTCATAGGGTAGCTCTATTTTTAACTTTTTGAGGAAACTCTATACTGTTTTCCAGAGTGGCTGTACCAGCTTGCATTCCCACCAACAGTGTAAGAGGGTTCCCCTTTCTCCACAACCTCGTCAAAACTTGTTGTTTCCTGTCTTAATTTGGGCCATTCTAACTGGTGTAAGGTGGTATCTCATTGTGGTTTTGATTTGTATTTCCCTGATGGCTAGTGATGTGGAGCATTTTTTCATGTGTTTGTTAGCCTTTTGTATATCTTTTTTGGAGAAGTGTCTGTTCATGTCTTCTGACCATTCTTGACTGGATTATTTGTTTTTAGGTGTGAGTTTGATAAGTTCTTCATAGATCTTGGATACCAGCCCTTTATCTGTAATGTCATTTGCAAATATCTTCTCCCATTCTGTGGGTTGCCTCTTAGTTTTGTTGACTGTTTCCTTTGCTGTGCAGAAGCTTTTTATCTTGATGAAGTCCCAAAAGTTCATTTTTGCTTTTGTTTCCCTTACCTTTAGAGACACGTCACTGTGGCCAATGTCAAAGAGGTTACTGCCTATGTTCTCCTCTAAGATTTTGATGGGTTCCTGTCTCACATTGAGGTCTTTCATCCATTTTGAGTTTATCTTTGTGTATGGTGTAAGAGAATGGTCCAATTTCATCCTTCTGCATTTGGCTGTCCAATTTTCCCAGTTCAACTTATTGAAGAGACTGTCTTTTCCACTGGATATTCTTTCCTGATATGTCAAAGATTAGTTGACCATAGAGTTGAAGGTCCATTTCTGGAGTCTCTATTCTGTTACATTGATCTATGTGTCTCTTTTTGTGCCAATACACAATGTCTGATTGCTGAGGATAGGACTTCTAGTACTATGTTGAACAAAAGTGGTGAGAGTGGGCAACCCTATCGTGTTCCTGACCTTAAGGGAAAAGCTCTCAGCTTTTCCCCATTGAGAATGATATTTGCTGTCGGCTTTTCATAGATGGTTTTTATGAAATTGAGAAATGTTCCCTCTATCCCTACACTCTGAAGAGTTTTAATCAGGAAAGGATGCTGTATTTTGACAAATGCTTTTTCTGCATCAATTGAGAGGATCTTATGGTTCTTGTCTCTTCTTTTGTTAATGTGATCTATCACACTGATTGATTTGTGAATGTTGAACCACCCTTGCATCCCAAGAATAAACCACACCCGGTCGTGGTGAATAATCCTTTTAATGTACTGTTGGATCCTTTTGGCTAGGATCTTGTTTGGTATTTTGGCATCCATGTTCATCAGGGATATTGGGCTGTAATTCTCCTTTTTGATGAGGTCTTTGTCTGGTTTTAGGATCAGGGTAATGCTGGCCTCATAGAACGAGTTTGGAAGTTTTCCTTCCATTTCAATTTTTTGGAATAGCTTCAAGTAGAATAGGTGTGATTTCTTCTTTAAATGTTTGGTAGAATTCCCCTGGGACTCCATCTGGCCCTGGATCTTGGTTTTGGGAGGTTTTGATTACTGTTTCAACTTCCTTGCTGACTATTGGTCTGTTCAGATTGTCTATTTCTTCCTGCTTCAGTCTTGGTAGTTTATAAGTGTCCCAGAATGCATCCATTTCTTCCAGATTGCCTAGTTTGTTGGCATATAGCTGCTGATAATAAGTTTTAATAATTGTCTCTATTTCCTTGTCATGATTTATCCCATTTCATTCATGATTTAATTAATTTGGGTCCTCTCTCTTTTCTTTTGGATAAGTCTGGCCAGAGCTTTATCGATCTTATTAATTCTTTCAAAGAACCAGCTTCTAGTTTCATTGATCTGCTCTACAGTTCTTCTAGTTTCTAGTTCATTGATTTCTGTTCTAATCTTTATTTTTTCTCTTCTCCTGCTCGGTTTAGGCTTTATTTGCTGTTCTTTCTCCAGATCCTTTAGGTGTAAGGTTAGCTTGTGCATTTGAGATTTTTCTACATTTTTGAGAGAGGCTTGAATGCCTATGTACTTCCCTCTAAGGACTGCCTTTGCAGTATTGCATAGGTTGTGAATCAATGTGTTTTAATTTTCATGGTTCTTTGATTTCCTGGTTGACCCATTCATTCTTTAGCAGGATGCTTTTTAATCTCCAAATGTTTGCGTTCCTTCCAAATTTTTCCTTGGGGTTGAGTTCCAGTTTCAATGCATTATGGTCTGAAAATATGCAGGGAATAATTTCAATCTTTTGGTATTGGTTGAGACCTGATTTGTGACCCACTATGTGATCTATTCTGGAGAAAGTTCTGTGTGTGTTCGAGAAGAATGAGTATTCTGTTGTTTTTAGGATGGAATATTCTGTTTTTATCTACGAAGTCCATCTGGTTTGATGTGTCCATCAAAGCTCTTGTTTCTTTGTTGATCTCTCCTTAGATGATCTCTATTGCTGTGAGTGGAGTGTTGAAGTCTCTTACTATTAATGTATTATTATCAATATGATTCTTTATTTTGGTTAATAGTTGGTTTATGTAGTTGGCTGCTCCCATCTATGCCTATAGGGGCATAGATATTTACAATTGTTAGATCTTGTTGGATAGACCCTTTAAGTTTGATATAGTGTCCCTCTATATCTCTTACTACAGACTTTGGTTTAAAATCTAATTTGTCTGATATGAGAATTGCTACCCCAGCTTTCTTTTGAGGTCTGTTGGCATGATAAATTGTTCTCCATCCCTTCACTTTCAATCTGGAGGTGTCTTTAGGTTCAAAATGAGTCTGTTGTAGACAGCATATGGAAGGGTCCTGTTCTTTTATCCAATCTGAAGCCCTATGTCTCTTGATGGGTGCATTCAACCTGTTCACATTGAGAGTGACTTGAAAGAGATGAATTTAGTGCCATTGTATAGCTGTAAAGTCCCTGTTTCTGGTCTATATTACTCTTGGGATCTTTCTTTTATAGAAGCCCCCTTAATATTTCTTGCAGGGCTGGCTTGGTGGTAACATAGTCTTTCAGTTTCTGTTGGTCCTGGAAGCTCTTTATCTCTCTGTCCTGAATGACAGCCTTGCTGGATAATGTATTCTTGGCTGCATGTTCTTCTCATTTAGTATACCCTGAATATGTCTTGCCAGCCCTTTCTGGCTTGCCAGGTCTCTGTGGATAGGTATGACGTTGTTCTGATGTTCCTCCCTCCATATGTAAGGAATCTCTTCCCCCTGGTTGCTCTCAGGATAGTTTCTTTGGCTCTAAGATTTGCAAGCTTCACTATTCTATGCCAGGGTGTTTGTCTATTTTTATCGATTTTGGGAGGGGTCTTCTCTGCCTCTTGGACACGAATGCTTCTTTCCTTCCCCAGTTTAGGGAAGTTCTCAGCTATGTTTGCTCAAATATACCTTCTAGTCCTCTCTCTCTCTCTCTCCACCCCTTCGGGGACCCCAATAATTCTGACATTGGAACGTTTCATGGCATCATTGATCTCACTAAGTCTGTTCTTATGGGCTACTAGCTGCCTATTCCTATCTTCCCCAGCTTCAGTCCTTTCTATCAACTTATCTTCTAGATCACTAATTCACTCTTCTGCCTCATCTGCCCTGGCTGTTAGAGGATCCAGTTTAGATTGAATCTTATTCATAGCATTTTTAAGTTCGGCCTGATTAGATTTCATTTCTGCCCTTAGAGAGTCTATATTGTCACTAATGTTTTTCTGAAGGCTAGCTATTGACTTCATGATTTCCACCCTGAAGTCTATCTCTGACATCTTGCTTATATCCATATCCATTAGATCTGTGGCAGAGGCCATTGTCTCTGGTTCTTTTCTTTGTTGGGAGTTCCTCCTCCTAGTCATTCTGTTGAGGGATGGTTGAGGGAATGTACAGAGTCCAAAATATCAACCAGTACCCAAGCAAAATGCACCTTAGAAAAAATCTGAAGTGGTCGAAAACTACCATAGATATGCCACCAAAGCCAAGATGATCCAAAACAATAAAAAAGAGAGAAAAAAGAAAAGAAGAAGAAAAGGTGGGGGAGATTATAATCTCTTAAAGTGGACACAGCAGGGTGATCTGCCTATTCCTGCTTGATTTTCGGTCCGTGTGTTAGAAGACACTACATCCCAAAATTGCAAAGAAATCAGAACTTACATATATATCTCAAGATAAAATTGAATAGAGTGAAAAATGGACTAGTATAGGACATAAATCTATAAAATATATTTGTGAAAAAAAAACAAAAGTTAAGAAACGACTTAAAAACATAGGTTGGGAAATACGAATCTATTTGAAATGGGAGCAGGGTTAAAAAAAAAAAAAGGATTAGAAAAGAAACTAAAAAAGTAATGTAAAATTTTAGCCTGAAGTATAAAGGAGTCATGAGGGAACACCTGGAGCTCTCTATATTATTTTCCCCTGGCACTGGAGTTTTACAGTCCTATGGGAAATAAGCTTATCATTCACCTGTTCTTCCAGTCTGTCTTCTGGGAGAGGGGTCTGCTGCTCAGCTTCTTAGGCATCTTTGACTGGGTGGAGCTGCCCCACCCCTTTTCAGGGGGATGGGCTTGGTTGGCTGTGGCTTTTGTTCCTTGGAGTCTTTCCACTTCTCTTTAGAGGGTCAGAGGAAACATGGCCATGTGGGAATCACCAGTGCAGAGCCGCAAACTTGAGATCTCCCCTGCTTCAACAAATCTTCTGGGTCAATCTGTTTCCACCTCTGCCCCTACCAAACTCTACAGACTCATGCAATTGTACCCACCACACCTCTCCTGGGGGAGTCATAGGGACCTGTGAGTGTCTCTGCACTTTGTGACTTTGCAATTGCTGGCAGCTGTGGGCTTGCACATGCACACTCTTCTTCAGCTCCTAGGTCATGCTGAGTGCTGCTCCAGTGTCCCTTGGGGGTCACACCACCCTGAGAACTGTTGCCCAGTTATGGGTGCAGGCTCTTTGTGTGCCAAACTGCCAAATCTCATGGCTCCTGCAGGCTGCACTTCTCCCAGGGGAATTACAGAGACCTGAAAGTGTCTCTGCACCTTGTGACTCCGCAACTGCCAGCGGCTGTGGGCTTGTGTGTGCACCCTCTTCCTCAGCTCCTAGGTCATGCTGGGTGCTGCCTCAGAGTCCCTTCGTGGACCACACCACCCTGAGAGTTGTCCCTGTGATAGGCGCAAGCAGTTCTATATCTCCCCTAGGATGTTAGACAGCCCTCACCTTCTAGTCCTTTTCAGTGTGGTCAGGCAGAGGACGGTCTCCCTACTGGCTTGCCTTGCGGTTTCTGTAATGTGTTTGGTTAAAAATACCTGCTGTGACAAGATTTGAGGGTTTTGTTTCTTTTGGAACAGTTTTAATTTTAATTAAACCTTAATTTTTAAATAATGTTTCTAATGTATTTAAAGTTAAAGTTGACTTTCTTTTCCTCTCAGAATAATTAAAGCTGCCATTTTATTTTCTTTTAGGTTGCATATTTTTTGATGAAAAGCCTAAAGATATCTTAGTCCTTTTCTGTCTCATGTGGTCGAAAAAAGAATCCTATAGCTTTTTTTAATTCAAAATATGATTTTTATTTTTTATTTTTTTATTATGTTATGTTAATCACCATACATTACATCATTACTTTTTGATGTAGTGTTCCATGATTCATTGTTTGCGTATAACACCCAGTGCTCCATTCAGTATGTGCCCTCTTTAATACCCATCATCAGGCCATCCCCCCACCCCCTCCCCTCCAGAACCCTCAGTTTGTTTCTCAGAATCCATAGTCTCTCATAGTTTGTCTCCCCTCCGATTCCCCCCCTTCATTTTTCCACTCCTGCTATCTTCTTTTTTTTTTTTAACATAAAATGTATTATTTGTTTCAGAGATACAGGTCTGTGATTCAACAGTCTTACCATAGTATATACCCTCCCCAATGTCTATCACCCAGCCACCCATCCCTCCCACCCCCACCACTCCAGCAACCCTCCGTTTGTTTCCTGAAATTAAGAATTCCCCATATCAGTGAGGTCATATGATATGTTTTTCTCTGATTGACTTATTTCGCTCAGCATAATACCCTCCAGTTCCATCCACATCATTGCAAATGGCAAGATCTCATTCCTTTTGATGGCTGCATAATATTCCATTATATATATATATATATATATATATATATATATATATATATATATATACCACAACTTCTTTATCCATTCATCTGTCAATGGACATCTTGGCTCTTCCCATAGTTTGGCTCTTGTGGACATTGCTGCTATAAGCATCGGGGTGCACATACCCCTTCAGATCCCCACATTTGTATCTTTGGGGTAAATACCCAGTAGTGCAATTGCTGGGTCATAGGGTAGCTCTATTTCTACCTTTTTGAGGAACCTCCTTACTGTTTTCCAGAGTGGCTGCACCAGCTTGCATTCCCACCAACAGTGTAGGAGGGTTCCCCTTTCTCCACATCCCCGCCAACATCTGTCTTTTCCTGACTTGTTAATGTTAGCCATTCTGACTGGTGGGAGGTGGTATCTCATTGAGGTTTTGATTTGGATTTCCCTGATGCCGAGTGATGTTGAGCACTTTTTCATGTGTCTGTTGGCCATTTGGATGTCTTCTTTGGAGAAATGTCTGTTCATGTCTTCTGCCCATTTCTTGATTGGATTGTTTGTTCTTTGGGTGTTGAGTTTGGTAAGTTCTTTGTAGATTTTGGATACTAGCCCTTTATCTGATATGTCATTTGCAAATATCTTCTCCCATTCTGTCAGCTGTCTTTTGGTTTTGTTGACTGTTTTTTTTTTTTTTTTTTTTT